>NW_026090361.1:0-17636 GCF_024586455.1 Bactrocera neohumeralis
ACACCGGGTAGTTCGCGCACTCCCAACGCTCTTCTCACCGCGAAGAGCTGTCAAAAATCCAACCGAAGTGGAAGCCATTCTCAACCGACCCCCTTTTAAGGGGGACCGGGCCCCAACGATGGAGAAGCTCTAACCCAGCACACCTGCTGATCGGTTGCCTCTACGAGCACGCCCCCAAACCCCAAAGTGCCAGCGGACATAATTCGTTGTTGCGAGAGATGGCAACTTGTTTGCTGTCTAAACAAAAATTTTTTGGCGGCAGGTGGTCCAAAACGTATCTCACAAAACCTTCAAGGCGCAGCAAATGGCTACACCCGGAGCGGAATCTGCGGCCGGCGACCTGCCGTACCGAAGACAACACACCACCGCAGCAGTGGGTCCGGACAGTCGCCGCAACCGTAAAAGGGGCCCAAGAGGGAAAAGGTGCGGAAGTGGCAGACGGGAACGAAAGCGGCACAATCAAGCGGCCCATTCATAAGCTCGCCCTGCTACCAATCGACGTTGAAGGATCATGATCCTGTCAAGGCGGCCGGTGTTGCGCCAAGCGACATCCTTTACACATAAATACTGTTTTTAACCAAAATACTAAACGAATGTATATGAATTAATTTATATTAAAATTTTTAATTAAAATGTTAAAGTTTATTTTATATTATATTATACTCACCCTAATAATCTGTTTATATTTTTCCCCATAATTTTCTACCATAATGTAACAATTGAATTCTACTTCCCCCTTTTTTTTATAGATACATATTTAGGGCCCCCGTTAGTTTAACCCCGTTGGGTTTAAAAAGGTTTAGGTTTAAGTCAAAAAAATTCCTGAAAAAAAAAGAAGTTAGAAGAACTTTCCCGGAGGGGCCCTTTTTCATTTTCTGGGCAAAATTTTTTTATATACATATTCGGTTCACGCATTCCCTATTAATTAGTTTTCTCAAAAAAGCTTGAGATTTTTCACTTGCCATTGTCCGCGATCTTCACTGTTCGGCGACACGAGAGAAATGAGATTTTGTGCGCAGACAACGCCATACACGATACACATGTTCGCGCACCGATCGTAATAAATCAAACATTTTCGCGAACAGGGATGGGTACGCGAACAAGCCCATACCAAAGATAAACCGGCGCACACATACCCGTCCCAACGCACTTGTGTGCTCGTGTATGGGGGTTTTTCTGGGGGTCTTAGCAACGACTGCAATCTCCCACTCTCCCCAAAAAATTGTGGTTTAAAAATTGAATTAAAAAATTTCTAAAAATTTCTCAAACTCGGTTCTATATTTCTCTCCGCGTAGTTTTATATATCTGTCCCATTTTATTGAATATAGAAAAAAAGAAAAACATGTCAAACGGTTCCCCCGTTTCCTTGGGGGATCTCGAAGGACAGAATTTATAGAATACTAACTGTGAAAAATATTCTTTTCCATTGCCAAAAACGATGTGGGCATTTTCTATCCCTAAAATAATCATTTGTGCAAAAGGGGTAGGGTGGGTGGGGTTTAAAAAGGGAAAAAAAATCTTTGAGCTCTTGAATAATTTATTTTTTCCCGGAATACGTCGGGTTGGGGAGCTAATGTAACGCACGTTTTTGGGGCTTTTTAACTTCCCTTAAAACTTTTAAAAATTTGGGAAAAAAAAAAAAATTTTTTTTCTTTCACAAATGTATTTCTGGGAAAAAAAAAAAAAGATTAAAAATCCTTTTTAACAAATGTATTTCTGGGAAAAAAAAAGATAATTTCGAATAGGTGAAAGATCCTTTTTTTACAAATGTTTTCTAGGAAAAATAAAATTCATATTTTTGGACTACTAAAAATAATAATTATTGGGAAGCATTCCCATATAAACAATGTAAAATTTTTTTTTATATTCATTTGTGGTTTTTCGGGGGCCCCAAAAGATGAGCATTACTTGCCTCCTTTACACTACTCGCGAAGTTAAAAATATTTCTCAAAAAAAAAAACAATGTGGGAAGTAAAAAAAAAACGGCAATACTGTGCGGAAACATTAAATTCGGATTCATTGAAAACCCCACAAACCTTTTCCTCGCCTTTTTTGTCTTTGCGTCTAAAAATGTTTTCGAATGAAGCAATAAAGCCTCGAAGTCTGCAAGATCATTTGAATAAAATTCATCCAGATAAGAGAGACAAGAATGTAGCATATTTTCAAGACCTAGAGAAGAAGCTATTCTTATTAGAACTATTTTCGGCGGCTGTTAAGCAAGATGACGACGGACTTTGAGCTTCGTATAATATATCTTTGTTAATTGCTCAAAAAGGCAAACCACATAACATCGGAGAAGAGTTAATATTGCCAGCAATAAATGAAGTAATAACTACCGTGCTTCATAAACCGGCCGCAGATATTATCCGAAAAATCCCTTTGAGTAATAATTCTGTGCAAAGACGAATTGATGAAATGGTCGAAAACACAGAAAATCACCTGAGGTCAAGTCAATTTTAATTCAGCTGGATGTAGTCCACTTTGCCAACTAATGAAGGCATTTAGTCTTACGTGAGTTTTATTAAAGTTTTTGAACAGCTTTTATTTGATAGAAATTTAGAAGATCCAAAGGCGAACCAATTCAATATATTGGAAATGCAGGATGAGAAAGAAATTGCTAAAAATATTATTTCAGTTGCTACGGATGGCGCTCCGGCTATCACAGGGTGCCATAAAGGCTTCATAGCGTACTTAAAAAAAAATTCAGATGTCCTTGGTGTACATTGCGTTATTCATAGACAACATTAAGTTGCTAGAAACTTCGTGAAAACTTATTTCAATCACTAAAATATGTCATCAAAGCAGTCAATAAAAATGCGCAACAGCTCTTTGAATTGAGAAATTATTTCATCAGCTTTGTGTTACTAATGACGAGGATTTCAATCGTTTGTTGTTTCATACTGAAGTTCGTTGGCTATCAAGAGCCAATTGTCTGACTCGATTCGACAACCTGCTTGACTCTCTTATAGAGTTCTTGGAAACTAAAGATACAGAATTTCAAGACAAGGTCATAACATCAAAGAATGATAAAACAAAAACTCGTTCAACGACATGAATCTCCAACTGCAAGGCGATAAACTAAATTTAATTAAAACAAAACACGTCGTTTCTTGCTTTCGCAGCCAAACTGCTTCTACACAAAAGAATCTGGGCAAACGTGAGTTTCACAATTTTCCAAATTTATAAGTATCATACAGTAACGACGAATTGTTTGCCTACTGCCAACATTTGGAAAACCTCCACATTGACTTCACCGAACGATACCAGGACATTTTGAACTTCGAAATACCAGACTGGGGGTTGGATCCGTTTTCAAATGTCAACACAGCAATGTCACCTCAGCTGGAAGAAGAACTTATAGAATTGACAACAAACGAGGAAATAAAAATCAAGTTAAAAAATGGTTGCAAGAATTTTTTGGCTACAAAAACCGATCTCGCAATTGTACCCTGGATTGTGGTACCAACGTTGATTCTTGATAGGAATGCTATCGTCATATTTGTGTGAACGTGGATTTAGTGCTGTGACGACAATGCTTACTAAAATAGAAATCGTTTGCTTGTTACCGAACGTGGCGACTTGCGACTGTTCTTGAGTAAATTGGAACCTGATATTAACAAACTTATTAACCAGCATCAGATTCATCCTTCACATTAGTTTTTATATATGGATCGATTATTTTAGTTTTATTTTTAATAAAATATTCTCTGTTTTAATACTATAAAGTCGTGTTTCATTCTTGTTGGCAGGTGGAGCCTGTAAGAGTTAACTTAGGACCTAAGCGCCGTTGTAGGTTTACTGCGCTTAGGTTTCAAGTTGCTGGTTATATCCGTAGTAAGTTTCGTTTAGAATTCTCCGTTAATATACATATATAGGTCACAATAATTAATTTGAAGTTACAGTGGTTTTTAAGTAGGTGAAAAGTGGGGGCGCTAAAAAAATATTTAATCTCAAAGTGGGCGGTAGTCAAAATAAGTTTGGGAACCACTGGTCTATAGTTGTGAATCCGTTAACTATTATGAGGAATAGAGAATGGTTATGTGAAAGAGCAATTTTAGCGCCGACGAATGAAATGGTGGGAAAGATAAACGAGCAAATTATGCCACGCGTGGGAGGTGATATTGTTGAGTTTTTTCTCGTAGACGCTGTAATGGATACTGAACAAGTAACATCATACCCTATAGAGTTTAATTCTTTAGAACTGTCGGGAGTACCTTCAAACAAACTGAGGCTCAAAGTAGGCGTTCCTGTCCTTTTGATGCGGAATTTATATGCACCAAGACTGTGTAATGGCACACGGTTGCAAATAACACACCTCGGTCGCAATATTGTAAAAGCAATAATTATGACTGAAATGGCAAAAGAGAGAATGTTTTAATCCTCCGTATACCCATAATTCCGACAGATTGGCTAATCCAGTTTAAGAGATTAGGCTCTGCTGAAAATCGCATTCTATGACGATAAATAAAGCTCAGTAAACATTAAAAGTAGCCGCATTAATTTAGAAAAGAGTTGTTTTTCTCAAGGACAATTATACGTGGCTTGCTCACGTGTTTCAAGTCTACAGAATCTCCATGTGTTGGCCAGAGAGGAAAAAACAAAAAATATAGTTTACAAAAATGTACAAGAAAGTAATAATAACTTTTATTTAGCTTCCATATTTATAATACTTACATTAAGTTAGTACTTCGTACGCATACGATGTTGCGGATGTCACACTGTCTAACATCGGGACTTGGTAGCAGGTAGATAGTTAGTAGTATTTTAAACCCGATTTACATTTTTACTTGTTTTATATTTTTGATAAAATATTCGAGCTTACATAAAGTGTGATTTAGTTGTTTTTAAGAAATGATGTGAGGTGCTGAGGACCGAACATTGATAGTGGGACATTGTTGCAGGGGGACTACAGCCGGGAGAAAACGATAAAAACTTATGCGTGACGAAGTCGCGGGTAAAAACTGGTTACTGATAAATGATAATATCTTGTATTGAAATTGAACTGTACTTATGTATGTACATTCATACATATATGCAAGTTCACATTGCCGTTAGCTCAATACCATACCGAGTAATATAACCCAAAACTCTAATAAGAAATCCGTAAAGCTTTTTATTGAAATAATAAGAAATAAGCAAAGCTGAGGTCAGCTTCAATTTATAAACATATCTTAGTATTATTAAGTATTGAGTAAACAATATTGTAACCTATAAATAAGTGCCTCATGAAATAAAGAACACTTTCGATTCTAGCCAAGAGGAAGATAGTTTCTTAAAAACGATTTCCGCGCTACGACAAAGTTAATTTGCATGATATTGTCAAAGATTAAATGATTCGAAACTCTTTGATTCGAGAGAGAGAGCTGTCAAAACTCAAATTTGTTATAACATTTGCCAATTATGCCACTGCTGAAAAATATTAGATTGGATATTTTATAAATAAGTTTTGGGTATTTTGCAATTATCACACAACTATGTACGTATATAAACATGAGAAACCAAAAAAATTCATAAGAAAAATATCACATATTCAAGAGAAATGTATTCAATACATACATATACACATAATTGCTATAGTGTAAATTATTATTTACATTTACATATTAGAAATATATTCCACCCACACACTTCTTTATTTTTGGCATTCTCACTAAATTATACAAAGCTAAATTAAATGCTTTGAAAATGCATATATAAATGTTAAAATGCAAAATCAATAACTAATTTACATAAAAATTTATTTTACCAAAATATGTTTACTCTGATTTTGTCAGCTAATTAAAGCGGTTTATTTCTGGCATCCCGTCTTTTCTGATATCAGCTGTTCGAAATTTCTTGATTTCCATCGCTACCCACCTAATCAGTTTCGAATAATTTTATCCATGATATTGTAGTCTAGTCTTTTAGCATATTATGATAATGTCTTATGTATGTAGTATATTACGACACCACATTTAATATTAAAACGATTATTTATTAAAGAGATCTTAAACACTTGTACTCTTGAAGGCGCCTGTACAAAAAGTGACGCTTCTTAAAACTGTAAACTAAGAATAGGAATTTAGTTGGAAGCTGTAAATTTCCAAGAATATACATAGAAAAATAATAGAATAACTGACAAACAGTGCTGCGAGATGTGATGCATCTTGTTAGTGTGCCCACACATATATCCACATTTGAAATTATATTAAAATATCAAACAACAAAAATATTTAAAAAGTAGCTCTTATTTGGACATTAACTACAAATTTTACTTTGAAAATAATTCATAAAAATTCGCAAAATGATATTCATATCATTTAATATGATTTCATGTTAACGAATAAAAATATAAGCAATGGCCAACAAACGTCTGTAATAACCAATTTACAAATACTTTTATAAAGTTTCATCTCTTTTATCGCTTAAAACTTTCCTTCGAATGGCGGTAATTTTTAATGGATGATAATGATGTCAATATAATAATAATAATGATACCATACGATACCCTCCTCCCGCCCAAACGACGCGAGGGGCGAAATCCGCGAACGAGCGGAATTAGCCGAGTCATAAAAGGCAAGAAGAGTTTTTAAGCGTTGCGATCTTAAGCTGCTCCGCTACTGAAACAAAAATTTCAACATCCAGTAGATAAAATAATTTTTTAATGGTAAAGACTGAGTCTGTTAGATCAAATGTGTTGGAATGAGAATTGAAATCATGACATACACGGCGGAATGGTTCGCTTAACTCAAAATTTGTTCTAGAAAATTTTAAAAGTAAGGGTCTAAACTGCCTGGTAGTGCCAGCGGGAACGTTAAAATTAATATCAGATAATAGAGATGGGCTACAAACTGACCCATTCATGTGTGCAAAGTGATTAACAGTACCATTATTATTGATTGTGGCTTTATGTACTGACGTTACAAATCGTTTTTATTGTTTTCTTTTTTATTTTTTTAGTTCCGACAATGTTTAATGTTTCTAAAAATTAATTAAATTGTTTCTAATAGCATATAAAAAGTGCCATTTGATACCAAACGAGATTTCAGACAAAGCGACTCTCTGCCGTGCGACTTTTTCAACCTGCTGCTGGAGAAAATAATTCGATCTGCACAACAGTTGAGCAGAGTTGCGTACATGCAGTTTCAATGTAAGATGACGACTGTTTTTATTGAATATAATATACATAAGAACAGTACAAAAGGAATACGAAATATAGTGATGCCAGATTTACATTATTTCATAACACTTCCCTTTATTGGAACATCTGACACTAATAATATTAGTTAAATCAAAAATTAAATTAAATGATACATGACTTTACTTTTAGCGTAATTTAACATTAATAATTTCATTCTTAACTGCAGGTATAGCCTTTGTTAAACCATCTGCTACCATTTCGCTTGTTGAAATAGGCTATGTTCGTAAATGCATCATGACGCGCATCATGACGATTGCATAACAAAAAGAACGTTCAGAAATGCCAATATTGCAACACTGCAATAATCAAGCGTTCAAAAAGACTACACTTCTATCAGCTGTCACTCATAATATCTATCAAAAAATTGTGTACTGCATTTAACTACGATGTCTGACGAAAAGTAAGTGCAAAACTGTTTTATTTTAATTTTTGTATTGAAATTTAGTTAAATTATGTTAATAATAATTGTATAAATTATTATTTTTAAATTTTTAGTGAAATCTCAGTAATGCGAAGACACAGTTATTACTGAGAGTACGGTTGAATATGGAGGACGAGTTTAAATCGGGTAGAAGGAAAAAAAAATGTATTGTGGAAGAAAATTGTGACCGAAGTTAAAAATGTAAATGAAAACAATAAAAATTAAAATGAAGTTCATCAGAAAAAGTAATAAAAAATTATTCAAATAAAGGAAGGTGAGGTAAAGTAAATTTTTTATGATGAAAACAGAGTGGTAAAATAGTTTCTTCTATCGATTCCATTGATATCATCTGAATCAACACGGCGAATGGGAGCATCTTGAATTCCTTCGATTTCATTGTTGGTTTCCTTATCGGCATGTGTTATTGTATCGTTAATATGTTCAGAATAACCTCCTTATTTATGATGAAATTGTGTAAGATAGCACAAGCGAGTATTACATTAGATGTGGCTTTAATGCTCGAAGCTTCAATATAATTTAAAATTTTAAACTGTTTCTTAAAAATCCCGAAAGTTTGTTCTATAAATACTTTGTCTTTTAAAAGACAAACATTTGTACCTACAAATTTTTCTTTTGACTTCAATACCCTTCTTTTTTCTTAAATTTAAAGAAAATCTATCATTTCTTTGCTCACAAATTTCGTCTAGTGTTAGATTGAGCAAAATTTCCATTTTAGTATTATTCGCGTTCAAAAATGCAAACAAATGTATCTGCAAATTGTCAAAAATTTTATAAGAAGTATCAAACGTCAAACTTGCAGTGTTGCTACTGTTGCTTATGCTGCAAGTCATGATGCATTTACGAACATAGGCATATATTCCAGCTGCAATGACTTATCTCGTAACTTCTCTCGTATAAACTTCGCCTTGATGTCCACGTGTTTAGTTCGGAGAGAAAAGTTATTGTTCCGAACAATGTGAATAGCGCTCTTGTTATCGCAGTACATTTTTATTCCGTCTGTACCACCATGAACTAGTTCTGACTCTAGCCGATGTAAACAAATTGATTCTTGCATTGCACTCACTACAGATGTTAGCTCCGCTTCAGTTGATGACAATGCTACGGTTCTGTCTATGCGATGAACAAGATATAGCTGCATTATAAACACGTAACCAGAAGTTGACCGCCTTTGAGCAGGATTTCCTGCCCAGTCAGCATCGCAATAACCCATTAAACTTTGAGCTGATTTCCGAAACTCTCAACCCATATCTTCCATCTTGAATTTCGAAGACAACTCGTTCTTAATCCACTGCGTGGTCTTTTTGTCATTAGAGAACACTAGAACGTTGTCCGCATAAATTTCTATGAATACCAAGACTCACTCACACAAAAGTAAATACATTGATCGACTTCGCTCCGCATTAGTCCCAGACTAATTAGTATGCCATTCAATTTATCGTTCCAAGCTTTGCTTGCTTGATTTAAACCATCCAACGATTTTAGTAGACGACGAACTCTGCCTGAATTGTCATTATAACACTCAGGTTGTTTCATGAAAACCTCGTCTTGAAGTTCACCAATTAAAAACTCGGTTACCGCATCAAACTAATGCACCGACAAATCTTCACCGCCATAGCAAATAAAAATAGTAAAGAATTGTACCTGACAACCTGTGAAAATGTTTACGAATGGTCAACGCCTTGTTTCTGTGAGCCTTGCTTTATAAAGATCAGCATTGCGCTTACTTTTAGAAACCCGCTTCGAATTTATAGCTCTTTTACCTTCAGGCAATTTCGTAAGCACCCAAGTTTTGTTTATCTTATGATTATCTATCTCCTGTTTCATTGCGCGTTTCCAATCATCTACCTCTGGACTATTCAATGCCTCTTGAAGATTCACAGGATCATTAGCATTAGACAACACGCTTAACAATAAACTTCTTTTGGCCTTGTTAGCAATACGCTCATCGACGAACTACATTCTTTTCAAAATTGTATTTTCTAAAGCTTTTACATCACAACTTACAATAAACTTGTAGTCAGATTTTCGGTAAAGACTAAATGCTTTTGATTCTACGCAATCTATATACATATATAAAAATGAATGCCATTTTTCGTTGTGACTTTATAACTCAAGAACGGGCTCACCTATCCAAACCAAATTTTTAGGCTTTGTTTGGACTATTCAGTAGATGGTTTGTGTTTTGAAATTTTAAGAATCGGATACCAGGGTCTCTAGAAATATGCCAAAACGTGGACCCGGATAACCCTAGGATGTGTTTGTACAATATGGGTAGCAAATGGAAGTTGTTGATGATTTCTATAGTATGTATAGAGTAGTTTTGATGCCGCTCCGTGACTAGGGTCTCGAGATATCGGCCAAAATGTTTCAAAAATTTCACCACACATATTTTTTTTTATTTAACTCGTACCTACTTGGAAAGCTGAAAAGCGCTCAATGTATGGTGAAATTATTTTTAAAAACACACCAAAAACCCATTTGTTTGGTCAGATTCATCCCACTTAGATGGCGGATTATACGTTTTCATATTAACACACATACATCAATAATAGTTTAATAATTTACTAAACGATTTGTTACCTACTTAGCTACGCTTTTTCGCTCTCAAAATTTATGAACTTTTGTCTTAACTAGCATACTTATTATTCCCACCTACAAACTTTCTTGCATTATATTTATATCAACATGTAGGTATGTATGTAGCAGGCAGATCGACAAACAAAGACGGCTTTGAAAAGGCATCGAACTTTATTAAGGTGCATTTATTTTGCATAGAGAAATACATGAATATTTTGTTTTTTGTAGGTATATAGAGCTTTGACTCTTAGCATTAAGAAATTTCAAATTAGGAGAATATATGACATTGGAGTGTAAACATCGCTGGAGCGTTTTCTTTGGCCCCATACGTTCAGTAGTGTCCGAAATTACCGCGGTGCAAAATTATTGGTTATTATGTATATATTTTTTTTAATAATTATTGAAGTTTGTGTGAATTTGTGAAAAAAATAAAAAAATATAGCGCAAAGCGAATTTCCGAGCAAAAAACGGTAAGTTTTGAACTGTTGAAGTGAATTACACGAAAACATTTGGTGTACCACTATTAATGTAGGCATTTTTTAATTTAATTTATTCTTTTTTAATTGAAAGAAAATGCCACGACCCACACGAGGAAATATAGGTCGGCGAACGCGTCATGCAAATGCTACGGCATTACAAAGGCGATCACAGACTCCAGATGAACGAGCACAAGCTAATGCATCGCAGCGTGAACGTAATGCACGAAATAGATCTGTTGTACCTAAAATTATGCGTGCTGCTCTTAATTACAGCAGTCAGATTAATTACAGTATGTACGGATATATTGGAATAATGGACGCAAAATATCCACATTGTGATGCGGCTAAATTTCCAGGTGAAACGCCCGGCATGTGTTGTGCTAATGGCAAAGTGAGATTGCCACCATAAGAAACTCCACCCGAACCATTGTCTTCATTAATTTTTGGGACTTCTGAAAATTCGAAGCACTTTTTGAGTCATATTCAACAATACAAATCGACATTTCAAATGACTTCTTTTGATGCTAATAACATTATTAGAGATAATTTTATATCGACGTTTAAGGTAAATACTTAAACAGGATTGTCCCAATCAATCTGAATCATAAAAGTATTCTATAGTTTTAAAAATTATTATGCAACATATACCTAAAATTGCATACATGTTGAAGATTCAGGGCCAAATTTATCATCAAGCTGGTTCGGTATTGCCATACCCCGACACTGATTATCAATTTTTGCAAATTTATTTTATTAGTGATGAAAATCTGAATTGGATCAACGTTGTGCAATTGCTTTGAATACAAGACGAGAAATTATTTGTGAGCTACAAAGGTTTTTCCATCAGCATAACGCATTAGTTCAATTGTTCAAAATTGCTCTCGATCGTATGCCCTCTGATCATCACAAAATCGTAATAAGGGCTGATAGAACACCTTTTGGAGAGCATGAAAGGCGATTCAATGCACCGACAATTGATGAGGTTGCAATTGTAATTCGTGGTGATCAGTTTCAATCGCGTGATATTATACTTCATCGTAGAAATGACCAACTGCAACGTGTTTCGGAACTTCATCGTAGTTACGACGCATTAGAATACCCAATATTGCATTGGAAAGGTGACGATCGCCATAATATAAATATACCAATGATTGATCCACGAACAGGTAAATAATATTTTCAGTGTTTTGACATTTCATCATTAATTGCAGAAATTTCTTAAGTCACATTTTCCACTTATTTTAAGGTCTACATGTACAAAAAAAAGTTAGTGCCATGAATTTTTATTCTTATCGATTGATGGTTCGTCCACAAGAACAAAACTATATCTTGAGATGTCGTAAACTATATCATCAGTACATCGTTGATATGTACGTGAAAATAGAAACAGAACGTCTTAATTTTATTCGTTTCAACCAAGCAAAATTAAGATCTGAACAATATATTCATTTGCAAGATGCGATAGCGAATGATGCTAATATAAATGACATCGGACGTTTAACTATATTGCCATCTTCGTATATGTATTTGTAGCCCACGGAATATGAACGAATATGCACAAGACGCAATGTGTTATGAAAGAAAATACGGTCGACCGGATCTGTTCATTACACTTACATGTAATCCGCAGTGGGATGACATCAAAAACAATTTATTTGCAGGACAGTCGACAACCGATCGTCATGACATTACTGCGCGTGTTTTTCGGCAAAAATGTAAAGCAATTATGGATTTAATTGCGAAATTATACGTATTTGGGGAGGTGCGTTGCCATATGTACTCCATTGAATGGCAGAAAAGGGGATTGGCGCACGCACATATACTAATTTGGCTGGTACATAAAGTAACTCCGGATCAAATCGATAACCTTATATCAGCTGAAATTCCTAATCACACTGCTGATCCTGAGTTATTTCAAGTTGTCGTTAAAAACATGATACATGGACCGTGCGGTGAACTAAATATGAATTCACCATGTATGATTGATGAAAAGAGTTCGAAACGATACCCAAGGCAATTTACTTCAGGCACAATAACCGGCAATGACGTATATCCGTTGTATCGACGTAGATCACCTA
This sequence comes from Bactrocera neohumeralis, assembly GCF_024586455.1. Lineage (NCBI taxonomy): Eukaryota > Metazoa > Arthropoda > Insecta > Diptera > Tephritidae > Bactrocera > Bactrocera neohumeralis. Next base: position 12,757 of record NW_026090361.1, read on the forward strand.
ATGATAATGGCAAAACGGCAACCATTAAAATGCATAACCAGGAAGTTGAAGTTGATAATCGTTGGGTGGTTCCGTATTGTCCATTATTATCGAAAATATTCAACGCTCATATAAATGTGGAATATTGTAATTCTGTCAAATCCATTAAATATATTTGCAAGTATGTAAATAAAGGGAGCGATATGGCTATTTTCGGTGTTGCTGATGAGAATAGAAATGATGAAATTACTCAGTATCAAATGGGTCCCTATATTAGTAGCAATGAAGCTGTCTGGAGGATTATGTAGTTTCCAATGCACGAAAGACATCCTGCGGTTATTCACTTGGCTGTACATCTTGAGAATGGCCAACGTGTTTATTTTAATGTAGCAAATTTATTGGAAAGAGCAGCGCACCACCAGCAACTACGTTAACAGCTTTTTTTAAATTATGCAAAACTGATACATTTGCGATAACTTTGTTATATTCTGAAGTGCCTTCAGTATTACACATGGAATGTGTCTTCGAAAAAATTTCAAAGACATAAACAAGGAACAGCAGTTCATGGGCATCCTGGCATTTTCCAAACAGATGCAATTGGCAGAATATATACAGTACATCCAAACAATGTTGAGTGTTTTTATTTAAGATTGTTATTAGTTAACGTGAATGGCCCAAAATCATTTCAAGAATTGAGAACAGTCAACGGTCATTTGTGTGAAACATACCGTGAAGCATGCCAACTTTTGCATTTGTTGGAGGATGATGCTGATTGGGATTCAACACTTCATGATGCATCTATTTGGGCTCATCCTCAACAAATACGAATGCTGTTTGCCGTTATATTATCAACATGTATGCCATCAAATCCACTTGAATTATGGAACAAATATAAACATAATATTGCAGAAAGAATGCAAGAAATCCTGATTTGTTGATAACTTCGGAAATGTACAACGAAGCCTTGATAATAATTGAAGATAGGTGTCTACGGATTGCAAATAAAACATTAGTACAATTGGTTATGACCGCACCAAATCGTGACATGCATGATCTGTTTGATCGTGAATTGCAACGTGAGCAGGAATTCAATTCTAATGATTTGCGTTTTTTTTGTACAATCGAATATAACCAAAATTAATATTCAGCAAAAACATGTCTATGACACAATCATGCAAGCCATTTCCAGAAATGCAGGTGGGTTATATTTCTTGGATGCACCTGGTGGTACAGGCAAAACGTTTGTTATATAACTGATTTTAGCCACTATTCGATCGGAACTGAAAATTACATTGGCACTTGCATCTCGGGAATTGCTGCTACATTATTAGAAGGTGGTCGGACAGCACACTCTGCATTAAAATTGCCATTGATTGAAACTCCAACTTGCAATATTTCAAGAAATTCTGCTATGGCAAAAGTTCTGCGATTAACGTCCATTATTTTATGGGATGAGTGTACAATGGCGAATAAAAAATTACTAGAAGCATTTAATCGAACAATGCAAGATTTACGTGGTAACCAACAACTTTTTGGTGATGCTTTGATATTACAGCCAGGGGATTTTCGACAAACATTGCCTGTCATTCATCGGTCAACTCCTGCTGATGAAATAAACGCCTGTTTGAAGTCATCAGTTCTGGAGATATGTACAAAAATTGACACTGAACATTAATATGCGTATTCACCTACAAAATGATCCAGCTGCCCATGAGTTTTCAGAACAATTGTTACAAATTGGTGATGGCAAAATACAAATCGACAGAACCAACGGATTGATCACTGTACCGAACAATTTTTGTACAATTACGAAATCGATAGATGAATTGATTGAATGTGTTTTTCCAAATATTCTTCAGAATTACAGAAACCATGATTGGTTGACAGAACGCGCCATTTTAGCACCGAAGAACATTCATATCAATGCATTAATTTTCAAATTCAAGCAAAACTCCCAGGCGTAGTCACGACATATAAATCAATTGACAGTGCTATGAATCAAGATGAGGCAATGAATTATCCAACTCAATTTTTGAATTCATTAGAACCGGCTGGTATGCCACCGCATTGCTTGAATCTGAAAGTGGGTTCTTTGATTATATTATTGCGAAATATTAATCCACCAAAACTGTGTAATGGCACCAGATTGGCAGTGAAAAATTTATTGACAAATTTGATTGAAGCTACGATCTTAACTGGTAAATCAAAAGGAGAAGTTTGTTTAATACCGCGTATCCCTATGATTCCAACTGATATGCCATTTGAATTCAAACGATTACAATATACTGTACGTTTATCATTTGCGTGTCCATCAACAAAGCTCAAGGGCAAACACTTAACGTTTGTGGCGTGAATTTGGAGGAATCATGTTTTTCACATGGTCAACTTTATGTTGCCTGTTCCAGAGTCGGTACCCCCAGCCGTTTGTTTATTCATGCTCAAAATGGAAAAACAAAAAATATTGTTTATTCAAATGTTAAATGTAAGAATTCCAAAATCTTATGTCTATATATATAAAAATGAATGCCATTTTTCGTTGTGACTTTATAACTCAAGAATAGCTAGCAAATAATTAAATATATATTTTTTTTCATAAATGAGTTTGATTTAATATTTCACTTCATACGTAGCGAAGCACGTACCGGGCCGCTATAAACATTATATGTATTCATTGTATTGCTTTCAAAAAATCATAAAGTTCTGCTTATCTGTAACACCACATTCATTGACTACAAAGGTACAAAGTTCGCCGGGTCAGCTAGTATTCAATAAAAATAAACTCATCTATTTTGGATCTAATTTTAAACATTTTTGCTTCGGTATATGAACCCTAAGTGTTTCAAATTTGATTTCACACCACACCATATTTCCTCTGGAGTTTGACTATTGCCTCTATACCTAATACGATGTACTAAGTACGCTGCTGTATTTGCAGCTCCTGCCCAAAATATGTTTCCAAAGGCCAGAATCCAGCAACATCCATCTCACACGCCTAATTAACGTACGATTCGTCCGCTCAGCCACCCCGTTTTGCTCGGGGTATATGGAGCCGTTTTTTGGTGAACAATTTTTCAAATATGTCTGATTTGGATAGCGAATACCTTTCCCGAAAAATCATCAACTAATACCAACAAAAATCTTGCACCACTGAACGATTTTCTTCTAACTGGACCAATCATGTCCGAATGTACAATGTTCAAGCAATTTTTAGCACGAGTACCAGCTGATTTAATTATTATTTTAGTTTGTTTACAACATACAATACATTATTTTTCACTTGCGCCGTTATAATTTACTCTAAGCGTTGAACTCTGCTCCTGCTTCATGCTGTTTTTGCAAATATGTATGTCTTAACCTTCAATGCCACTGTTCAAAATTATCAATAGTGTCATTGCTTTTCCAACTGGAATTTTAGCAAAATCTAATTTGTACAAATCATTTTCTGCATACGCTTTTGCAATTAGTCTGTTTTTCGCATCAAGGTTTTTACATACATTGCCTTCGAATACAACCTTTTTGTTTTGCTTTGTTATTTGCCGAACCGACAAAAGATTCGCGCAAAGACTGGGAACATATTCGGCAGACTGGGTTCGCCTTCTCCTGGCGTTATACGTTCACTGCCATTCGGCAGGCTGGAGAAGTGTTCCCTGCATAATTTAAGTATGCTCTGGGCATCGATGACTAGATCACCATTGGGGCTTCTACAATAGTATGCTCCGGTCTTGAAACCTTGTGTAAGCCACCGCATTTTTTCGTAGAATTTTCGAGCATTACCCCTGTCGGCCAGTTTATCAAGCTCTTTCTACTCACGCATTTCGGCGTCTTTCTTTTTCTGTCTGCAAATCCGTATCGCTTCCCTCTTCAACTCATGGTATCTATCCCATCCCGCATGTGTTGTGGTCGATCGTACCATTGCGAGGTAGGCAGCCTGTTTTCTCTCCGCTGCGACACTGCACTCCTCGTCGTACCAGCTGTTCTTTTCCATTTTCCGAAGATCAATGGTTTCGGAAGCAGCTGTACGTAAGGTGTTTGACGACGAGTGCTCTCAGAGAGCAGGAGTGCAAGCCGAGTAGAAAATCATTCGGCTGTCTGTTGTGATTGCAGCTTTTCGACGTCGAACCTTCCTTGTGTTTTTTGACGTGTGCTTTTTGCTGCACAGAGGCGGGTGCGGATCTTAGCTGCAATAAGATAGTGGTCCGAGTCGATGGTAGGACCTCGGAGCGTACGCACGTCTAGAACACTGGAGTCGTGTCTTCCGTCTATCACAACATGATCGATCTGTTTGGTGGTTTTTCGATCCGCAGACAGCCAGGTGGCTTGATGAATCTTCTTATGCTGGAATCTAGTACTACAGATAACCATATTTCGGGCCCCGGCGAAGTCGATTAGCCTCAACCCATTTGGGGATGTTTCCTCGTGGAGGCTGAATTTACCGACCGTAGTACCAAAGATACCTTTTTTGCCTACCCTGGCGTTAAGGTCGCCAAACACAATTTTGACATCGTAGCGGGGGCAGCTCTCATAGGTGCGCTCCAAGCGCTCATAGAAGGCATCTTTGGTCACATCGTCCTTCTCTTCCGTCGGGTCGTGGGCGCAAATCAGCGATATGTGGGAGAACCACGCTTTGATGCGGATTGTGGCTAGACTTTCATCCACCGGAGTGAATGATAGTACTCGGCGACGGAGTCTCTCTCCCACCACGAATCCCACACCAAACTTGCGCTCCTTTATATGGCCACTGTAGTAAATGCCACAAGAACTCGTCTCTGACCTTGTCCCGTCCATTACATTTCATTGACGGCGGTGATGTCAGCGTTCATTTTCACGAGAACATCAACCGGCTGGGTAGCGGCACCTTCTCAAATAAGGGACCGGACATTCCAGGTGCATGCACTAATATC
>NW_026090362.1:0-15774 GCF_024586455.1 Bactrocera neohumeralis
TTTGTTTGCCCACGGCTCGCGGCTCCAGCCTCAGGAACACTTTCCGATAATGTGCATTTACTGACGCCAGGCTCGATGGCAAGGTGGCGTCCATCGCGGTGACAGCGGCCCAAACCATTATTTGTGGCGGGTGCTGCCTCCTGGTGGCCAACCGATGACTTCTCGTATGAACGGTCGGTCAAATAAACTCTATCGTGTTGAGAGTTTACGAATTGCTCAATTAGAAAATTTTTTTCGTCAGAAAACTCAATGTTCGAAATTTGACCGCTTTCGGCCAAGCGAAGCAACTGCTTTGCTCTCTCAAGTCTTACTTGTTGCTGCTTCGGTGTGAGATCATGGGCCTTTTGGAACTTGTAAGGATTGACCTTGAGCTCCTTTTTCAATATGCTTCGGATGCTGCGGTAGAATATTTTCAGTTCTTTAACCATTTGATTGGCACTTCGTCGTGGATTTCGCTCAAGTCGCTTCTTGACTTTCCGAACCATCTCACGTGACGTTGCAGTCTTTTGATGATCACCTGCATGGCGGTTTGCTACCATTGTAGCAGAGTGATGGTGCGATAAACAAAAGCTTTATTCACATTAAGGTGTTTGAGCTCACGAACAATTGCTTGCTGTGATTTTCCAGCTAAATATAAAGCAATCCCACTATTACGCTTGAATTTCATCGCTGATCACTTTTTTTGCGTTCACTTTTGTCAAAACGCTTTTGTACACTTGTGAACAATACTCCGAACTGTCATTCAGCTAATTTATAAACAGATTTACTGCTGCGGAGTACAGCTTCCTTCAGGGAAGTGACCGTCCACTCAGATAGCAGAGCAACGATACTAGCCTTGAACTCATTAACAGTGCCTAATCTCGCAATAGCATCGAGTGTCTTTGTAATAAGACTGAACCACAGCGAAATCACAGGAAACTGTAAAGCTGATGAACTGATGAACTTGCTTGCTTGAAAAGGCATCCTAAAACCGCTATCGGTAGAATGGGAGTGGATCGGTGCTTATCGGCTTAGTCAGCGATGGGCTGCCATCGGTACATGGGCTGTCGCAAAAGCTTTTTGGCCTCAGATCGATCGGAAGAGATCTAGTGATCTCTTTGCCTTCAGTAAGGCTAACCTCTCCCTAGTTGTAGGGGTTTTTGCAGCCCATAGCCCTATTGGCATCCACGGAGTAAGGCTGGGAATCCTACCAGACGTCATCTGCAGAAGCTGTATGGAAGAAGATGAGGTGGAAACAATTCTACACTTCCTTCTTGACTGTCCCGCGTTTGGGAGGTCAAGACTTAAATACTTGCGAACGCATACTTTCAGACATTCCACCGATCTGGCGGGTATGGAATCTAATCGCCTGCTCATTTTTTTATTGGCGACTAAGCGTTTTGCTAATCTAGAGTTCGAAAACAGAAAATCTTCTTTCTATGGCATCACAAAGGACTACATAAGCTGTCCATGTGCGATCTTTGATCAGCCATCTTACCTAACCCTGTTAGCTTTTTTATTCGTAAAAATATATATGACATAATATACATATAGTACATATATAAAAATTACTGTATTACCATTGCGCGAAAATTACAACTAAAACCTCGGATTTCTAAACTTTATTTCCCAATATAATTAAGGGAAGAGCAATTTTCTCCAATTTAATTTGTTAACTACATTAAAGGAAGGTTCAATAATTTGTAAAGGGTTTCGCCGCTCATAAAAAAAAATCTTGCAAACTAATTTAGAAAGGATGCGTTGTTCTTAAAAGCAACTTTTTTAATAATATTACGCGAAATACTTCCAGCAGCACACTTAATTTAACTTGCTGCAAACAACAATGTAACAAATTACAAAAGTAGTCCACAACCCCTACAGCATAAGCGCCGCGAACAATTAAAGCGTACAAATTTCCAACACTTTAGAATAAAAATGCGCATTTTCAATTAGCCGAAGCACAACAGCGAACCCCAAAGTTATAATTGTGTGTGTAAGCGCTAATAGCGATTGTAACCGCATCGATAGCCAATGCGGCAGCAAATGGCACGAACTTGTGGCAGGCCGCAGGAAATAAAGCAAAAAAATTATTAAAAGAGAAAGGCAAACTTTTTTCGTGCCTTCCGCAGCGCTTGAGCATTGAAAGTGCGGGGGAAAGTGTGCCTTATGAAAATCAAATTAATTTCACACAAAATCGCCATTAGTAAGGCGGAAAAGCGCGACCCAATGCGCACGCTTAGCAATGCACACATACACATACATACTTACAAATATTAGGAACTGTGGAGAATCATCAGCCGCTCGTGCAATAATAATGAGCATATTTGTTTCTAATTTATTCTAATTAAAATCTTCAGCTATTGAAATTTTGTAATTAGCGTTTTGAGCAATTACTTAAGAGGCGATCGCCTCCCACATCCCTCGCAACAACTGTGCAATGCCTAAAATGCGAACAATGTTTGGTTGGCTTTTCTGATTTTAAATGGCAACTGTCGCATGCTTACTTATAGTCGATATGCGCGTTGTACCGTTAGCCCGAGGCTGGTCAGAGCCTCATTAAAACTTCGCCGCGACCACAGCTACGTACATACACACACACAGTTTAACCCTAACCAATGGCAGCAGCAGCCGCATCGACGCAAATCAAATGCGTAGGCTATCTATTGAAATGCTTTGCGTCTGTGGACCATATGTTATGCAAAGCGCCTAAAAGTATGCCTCCGCAATGGGAAACCAGCACAAATTCGGTGTGTTTGGTATTAGTGAAAATAGATTTAGATACTTATGTACAGATAAGAAAATTTATATATACATATATATTAGGGCGGGTCGATTTAAAAATCGCCCATTGCTCTATGAAAAGAAACTTTGCCGAAGGAACCATACCTCTAAAACGAATTTTGATATCCCCCAATTTGGGTCGAACTTTTGAGTAGCGGCAAATTTTGAAAAATCCCACTTTGACCCATTTAGAGTGCTCCAATCGAGTCCAAATGTATGACCGACCCCCACTAACTTTGGACGGCCGATCCACCCATGCCAGTGGCACACCCCTTGGAACTCCCCTGGGGGGTTCCCCATACAATCATTTCAAAAAATCACCATTTTTGGCCTTTACATGAAAAAATCAGCTAAATGGCTATGTTTTTTCTTTATTCTTATTTATTTATTTATAATAATATTTATTTTTTCTCTTAAGAAATTTATTTAGTCAGAACATATGTCAAATGAAAAAAATTTAGTGAGTTATCAGAAAAGAAAACTAAAAAAAATTGTTTGAGTCTTTTTTACTAATTACGATTTACCTTTGGCATCATATTACAATGTCGTCGCCATAACAGCCTCTCCGATCAAAAATACCGTTCTGAAATATTACAATTCAAAAAAACGTTCCTTCAAGTGATTGATTTTTGGATCATTAAACGGTGGATCATCTTGATTTAAATATTACTCAATGTATGTAAATATCGCGTGAATGGTGGTTCAAATACGATATTTATGTTTTTCAAATTGATCATTTCCGTATAAAGAAGAAAATTTATATCTTTTTTTTATAAACTCGAAGTTCCCTTCAACATCGGTTGCTTATGTTTATTTTAGTGATTAAGTCGCGCTTTTCTTTGCTATCATCAAACAACATTGATGCTTTGGATATTTTAGGCTACATGGTTGATCTTTAATTACTTGATTGACAATTTTGCGTAAACTATATATATATGAAATCGTGACCAAACCAATAAACTTGAAAAATAATGCACTGTCGTTTGTGCAGAGCCTGTAATAGATATTGAAGTAATTGGCACATAACTTTGTTCGAACTTACCAGAATTCTTAAATAATCTGGATTTTCTGTTTTCATATAATCGCCAATAGTTCGGTGGGAGTCACCGAGAATGTAATTTTCCCTGGTTTAATGTTAGCCAGATCCACCGGAACCACGCCGCTAAAAATTGCATGGGCCACGTAGTATAAGTACTTCGAATCGGTGGAAAATTCTTTTTTTTCTGGAGCAGGGGGTATATTTTGCAACTCAATTTTCTGGAAGCCGTTACTACGTAAAAATATATAATAATAAAATGTTAAAATGGTTGACAATTATAATAAATGAGTGATAGCAATAACTTACCGGAAGAGGCAAAAGTTTCGATTTGACGGCTCAGTTTTCCGTTACGATCTTGGTCCAGTGCTGGTTTTCGACAGCGCTTCAAACAAATGCCGAAACGGAAGTAATAGAGTAGAAGGCAAACAAACCAATGCAATGGTCTTTTTAGCAGCAATTCGAATCGTCGTATAATTCCACCGTGTGGGCCAGTGTTTGTTGGCTCACCGTCAGTGCATATTCCAATTAATTTAATTTAAATGTATCCAGTGATATATTTTTATCGTTGAAAAAACCATTTAATTTGGTTGTTTTGTATTCAGCGGTTTCATATTCCAGTCTTACGTAACCAATCAATTCAGAATTCTCTTCAAAATAACAAGATGAGGTTCTTTTTTACCATCCTATAGTATGATACTTCTCATCAAATTTATCTATCGTTAAAGTATCATCTTTTCTGCCATCGAATGAAAACTCCTCAAATGGTATCTCTAACCGGTTTAGTAAGCACTATCTGCATTTCTTTGGCTCCGAACTTTCAATTTATCCATGATGAGAGTTTCCCATGCTTATCTTTAATTTTAAAATCTTGCAAAAGAGCGGTTCCCAATGCTGATGCTACTCTGTCAGCACACCAAATCTGTCCATACCACAAAGTTAAAACAATCGTATCTCTCTTCCTATTTTGACCTTGTGCTTCTATCCATATCTTCTTGAACCGGTGGTGACGTTGCTCCCATGCTCTTCAGTTTCCATCGACATAAATGCATTCATTGTTAGTCTTCTGATTATGTTAGAAATCAGCATGAACTCTTTTTGAGGCGTTAACAATAACTAGCCGCATGCACATGGAGGTACCTTCAAATCGCATTTAATTTCAGCAACTGTTAAAAATTGTTTCCATGAATTTAACATACCTTTAAAATTGTTGGGTGTTGTTTATTTAATACTTGTCAAGCAATATTAATCAATTTATTACATACTGTTTTTTTCAGCATTATTTAAAGAAATCCAAGTTTTCCAAAATTCCAATCAACTTATTTTTGAATAGTGAATGATTTATGGGAAAACTTTTAGATTCTGTTTTAGCACGTTATTTTGTTTCAGAAATAATATCTCCAAGAATAAATTAAGACATCAAATCAGTCTACAAAAAATAACATTGCTTACTATATGACTCATTTTTTTTCGATAATTACCTGATTAGTTTCATGTTCATCTCGCAGTGTAGAGGATAGTGGATTCATTGTAAACTTTTTGATTTGGAATGGTCACTTCACTTATTATTTTTTTGAAATACCATGTGGTTATTACTTTAGTTCTCCTTGCATTTCAGAGGTAATAAGAGTAAATGGAAAAATTTTATTTCAAAAGTGAGTTATAGAAAAGTTTGACCCAAATTGGGGACAATTATTGTTTGAAGTCTTTGGCAAAGTTTCATTTTTGATCCCTAGAATATGATTTTTAGAGCAATGGGCGATTTTGCTCCCCACAAATCGTCGTCGCCATATACATATGTATATATACATATTTATGTATATATATAGTATATATGTATATATATGGATATATAGAAATACTATACCATATACCTACATAATGTAACCCTACAGTTATTCGGTCCAAATGCTAGCAATTTCGCAAATGTACCTGGCGCTTAGCAGGCGAATGGACACTTTGCTGTGGCGGTGGATCATCTTGATTTTCTATTCTTTAATGTAGTCTACTCGGAATGCGTCTCGGTTTGCGTGGTTCAAATACGATATGCGTAGATATCACATATGGTTGGCATAACCATTGGCTTGCCCTTTCTGCGGCGCTTTTCCTTTCAACCTGGTTTGCTCATCATTTTGTTTATGTAAGTGTGGAAAGTGGCGTTAGCTCGTCAACATCAAGTCCTTTACCTAGTTATCATCAAACAACTTTGCAGGACTTATTTTCAATTAGCGAATTTGCGCAGAATAAATTAATTTTATCTTTAATTAGCCGCTTTAGAAGTTCGGATAGCATTTCTTGAAAATATGCGTTAATTATAGATAATAGTGAAATATTCGATTTTGTTGCACACTGAAGTGGAAATTTAATAAAAAAGAACTACCATATAGGCATTATTAATCGCCATGTATGCGGTAAATCCTTAAAATCTGAACGCTTTTTTCTTCTTTCTACAATTTTCTATTTGAACAAATAACGACCCAATTTATTGGGGAATACAAACCACTGATGTTATGCACTTACACTCGCGCGAGTGTTTAAAATCAAAAAATAGTTGTGTATTTGAAATACAATTTAATACAATTTATTTAAAATTATACTTTGTTTGCGGTACAATGTACAATTTACCGCGTCCGAATGGTTTGATGTGTTGATCGGCGCGAGTGGAACAATGACGATCGAAGAAATGGAACACCGCGGCGCAATGTCGATGGAAAATATCCGAAGGCGTTTGTGGATGGGCGAATGTTTGTTGAATCACCATAGATGCATATGGTCAAAATAATAGCTAGTGATAATTTTTGACATCTGATGTGGTGAAATTCAATGTGGTCCCCAGGTGTGTGTATTTGGTGGTGTGGGTGTTGGTGTCCAGCTAGGGTAACCAGTTTTTCCCGGGTAGAGTGGGTGTAAGCTTAACTCATTTAAACACTATTCAGTACAGTTTTCTCTACCAAAAACATTACAACAGATCGTTGGCGATACACAGACTTTAGTAATGGCTCTAGTAGAAACATTCGCGGGTAATCCGAATACTCTCCGATCGAAAGAGAAACAGAAAATGCTATTTCAAATGCATTTTCTTTTCACCATTTTTTAGGAACGCTTTCTGCGATATTACTGTAATTTCGAACAAAAGTTTTAAATCTAGACCCATGACCACAAGTAATACCTTTCAGGATGTAGTATATTAACTCACAACTATATTTAGTTATATAAATAGCCATATAACCAAAATAAATCAATATCAGGACCAAACCAAAAGAAAACGTTGACTTCGACTGCATCGAAGGTATATTAGCCTTCACAGTTTTTTTTATAGCATAAAAGGACATAAAACAAACTTTATCTTGAATTCGATAGGCCAATTAATATGGCAGCTATGTGCTATAGTGGTCCGGTTTCTGAACACTATGCTCGGAGATGGTAGCGATATCTTGAATAATATTCTTTGCCAAATTTTGTAACGATTCCTTGTTAAATTAAAAAGTATTTTACATATGCACTTAATTCCGGTCGTTCACTTTCTATGGATACACATATGTATGTAATAGTGGTCCGATATCGCCGGTTTCGACAATTGAGCTGCTTTCTAGGTAGAAAAGAACGTGTGCAAATTCGATATCTTAAACACTGAGGGACTAGTTTGCAGACGTATAGACAGACGAACATGGCTAAATCGACTGAGTTCCTGTTTCTTGATCATTTATTTTTTCTTTTTGAGTGTTGTCCAAACAAACATTTATTCAATCCGATCACTATAAGTTTTTCTGCCTGTTGTGCTTATAACTAAAACATTGAATAGTCACCCGGTTACGACCACAAAACACCATAAATGTTAATAGAGTTACCAAATATTGCCTTTAATTTCTTGTCTCAACTTTTCAATGCCATCCCAAAGTTTGGCTATTCTTCACGAACATGGAAAAAGTCGCAAATTATCAAGATAGCCAAACCGGGAAAAGGCACAACGCTGCCGTAATCATATCGACCATTGAGCTCGTTGTTGCCCGTTGTCTCCAAGCTTTTTGAAAAAGTAGTGCTATTTAAAATATCTCCTTTTCTGACCACTGCTCAGCGATATTTCTGGACGTGGTCCAAGCATTTGATCTCATATATAAGATTAAAATGTCTTAGCCAAGGAGGATGGAGTCACGTGTAGAAGTTCACGCAAGTGAGGAAAGTTCTCTGATCGCCATTCACTTGGGAATGGCCAGAAACGATTCTTTTAGAGGCTCAAGAGCTCACTACTTCCGGTCTATTGACAAAATTATCCTCCCTAGCCTAAGAACATCCGTTCGAAGGCGAGCTAAAGTGAGAAGGCGAAACATTCCCACAAGGGTTTCAGCTGGGCTTGGGACCCGCCACGTAAAAAACAATACCAATGAAAAAGTTTAAACAGCCTCGGATGAGAGCCCCCCCTTTTGATGACGACCATGGCAAACGGAATAAGGACTACGATTTGAGGGCATGCACCTGGAATGTCCGGTCCCTTAATTGGGAAGGTGCCGCTGCCCAGCTGGTTGATGTCCTCGTATATATATGTATATCAAAGAAATGCGATGGATGTATATATAAGTATAGGTCTGTATATACAGTGGCCATATAAAGGGCGCAAGTTTGGTGTTGGATTCATAGAGAGACTCCATCGCCAGTATATCATTCACTCTGGTGAATGAACGTCTAGCCACAATCCGCATCAAAGCGAGGTTTTCAACATATCGCTGATTTGCGCCCACGCAGGAAGAGAAGGACGATGTGACCAAAGATGCCTTCTATGAGCGCCGCGGCACGTGCGCTTGTGAGAGCTGCCCCCGCCACGATGTCAAAATCGTGCTTGGCGACTTTAACGCCAGGGTGGGCAAAGAAGGTATATTTGGCACTATGGTCGGTAAATTCAGCCTCCACGATGAAACATCCCCAAATGGGTTGAGGCTGATTCTGCGGCGCGAAATATGGTTATCAACCCAGATTCCAGCATAAGAAGATTCATTTACCTGGCTGTTCCCGGATCGAAAAAACTACCAACCAGAGATCATGTTGTGATAGACAGAAGCGTTCCAGTGTTTTAGATGTGCGTTGCACCGAGGTCCTAACATCGACTCGACCACTATCTTCTGCAGCTAAGATTCGCATCGCCTCTATGCAGTAAAAACGCACGCCAACAAACAAAGGAAGGTCTTCGAAAAGCTGCAATCACAACAGACTGCCGAACGAATTTGCGCTGAGAGCAATCAACAACTCGGTTAAGGGAACTGTGGGACGGCATTTCAAACTCGCTTGCTAGAAGCAACCGAAACGCATTGGTTTTCGAGAAAGTAAAAGAACAGCTGGTACGAAGGGTTCGCAGCGGAGAGAAAACAGGCTGAAATACCTCGCAACGTTACGATCGACCACTACACGTGCGGGATGGGATAGATACCGAGAGTTGAAGAGGGAAGCGAGACGCATTTGTAGACAGAAGAAGAAAGAGGCTTTGAAATGCGGAGCGCCGAAGAGCTTGATAAGCTGGCCGACAGGGCTTTTTTCTGAAAATTCTTTTTCTACAGAAGGTTTCAATTCGGAGCATACTCTTTGTAGAACCCCAAAAGGTGATCTAGTCAACAGATCGTTGGCGATACATGAGGGAAACTTTCCAGCTGAATGGCAGAACGCACAACACCAGGAGAAGTAGAACCCGATTTCCCAATCGATGACGATGGAGCAGACGTTCCATTACCCGACATGAAGAAGTTCGAATAGCAATTGCCCGCCTGAACCGGCCGAGCTATTCAAACACGGCGGCGAAGAACGATATGCATCAGCTTTGTAAAATATGGTCGGACGAAAATGCCCAACGATTGGAATTTAAATGCTATGCCCAATCCATAAAAAAGGAGACCTTTCAGGATGGATTATATTCAACATCGCAACTAAGGTTCTATCGAGCGTATTGTGTAAAAGATTAAAGCCCACCGTCAACAAACTGATTGACCTTATCAGTGTGGCTTCAGACCTGGAAAATCAACAACCGACCAGATATTCACCATGCGCCAAAGCTNGGAAAAGACACGTGAAAGGAGAATCGACACACACCACCTCTTCGTCGATTTCAAAGCTGCTTTCGACAGCACGAAAAGGAACTGGCTTTATGCCGCGATGTCTGAATTTGGTATCCCCGCAAAACTAATACGGCTGTGTAAACTGACGTTGAACAACACCAAAAGCTCCGTCAGGATCGGGAAGGACCTCTCCGGGCCGTTCGATACCAAACGAGGTATTTTACATTTGCGACTTCAACCTTCCTGGAGAAAATAGTTCGAGCTGCAGAACTAAACAGAGAAGGTACCATCTTCTATAAGAGTGTACAGCTACTGGCGTATGCCGATGATATTGATATCATCGGCCTTAACACCCGCGCCGTTAGTTCTGCTTTCTCCGGGCTGGACAAGGAAGCACAGAAAATGGGTCTGGTAGTGAACGAGGGCAAAACGAAATATCTCCTGTCATCAAACAAACAGTCGTCGCACTCGCGACTTGGCTCTCACGTCACTGTTGACAGTCATAACTTAAGTTGTAGATAATTTGTCTATTTAGGAACCAGCATTAACACCAAATAATCCGTCAGCCTGGAAATCCAACGCAGGATTGCTCTTGCCAACAGGTGCTACTTCGGACTGAGTAGGCAATTGAAAAGTAAAGTCCTCTCTCGACGAACAAAAGCTAAACTCTATAAGTCGCTCATAATTCCGTCCTGCTATATGCAGATATAACAGAGCAACCCGATGAGTTGACGTTACGAGTTTTCGAGAGAAAAATTCTGCGAAAGATTTATGGTTCTTTGCGCGTTGGCACGGCGAATATCGCATTCGATGGAACGATGAGCTGTACGAGATATATGACGACATTGACATAGTTCAGCGAATTAAAAGACAGCGGCTACGCTGGCTAGGTCATGTTGTCCGGATGGATGCAAACGCTGCCGTAATCATATCGACGGTACCCGCCGGGGGAAGCAGAGGAAGAGGAAGACCTCCACTCCGTTGGAAGGACCAAGTGGAGAAGGACCTGGTTTCGCTTGGAATATCCAATTGGCGCCACGCAGCGAAAAGAAGAAACCACTGGCGCGCTGTTGTTAACTCGGCTATAATCGCGTAAGCGCTGTCTACGCCAATTAAGAAGAAGAAGAAGAAGAAGAAGCCAAAAAACTTGCATCAGTTGTTCATATCATACCTTACTAACAGGCGATTTACAGTTGAAGTTAAGGAATTTTTCTCAGAGGAGTATCCAATCATGGCTTAAGTTTCTCAAGGCAGCCATTTCTGATCAAATCTATGTGTCTTATTTACGGCAGATATTCCAACGAGTGCAAAAGTACTAACCTCAACATTCGCAGACAACATCGCTATTTTATCTCGAAACAAATGCCCAGCGAAACCACAGGAAAAGTGTAAGCATGTCACATTCACTCTAAAGATGGAAACATGCCCAACACTGAAATTAAACATCTATTGCATTAAAACCGTGGCATTCACCTAGATAGACTCGGAAGAGCCACATTTCTGTAAAAATAAAATACCTCAGACTTAAATCCCCTAGCCTAAATTGCTTGGACCATAAAATCCTTCCATGCAATTCAGTCATAAAGCCAATATGGATAAATGGTGTACAATTATGGGGCTCTGCCTACGCCTCTAATACTCGTATACATAAAATACAACGATTGCAATCAAAAACGCTGCGAGACCTAACAGGTGCACCGTGCTATATGCACAAGGAGAATATACATAGAGATCTTGAAATACCAAAGTTACATACAGAAGTAACTATTATTTGGCAAAACTGCAACTGTCGAAACCGCAAAACCATCCTAATCCCTTAGCGAAAATCTCAACCTGCCCAGCTAGCCGAACACGTCTTCAGAGAAACGTCCTATCTATCGATCGTTACTTTTATAAAGACTCTAAAACTTATTGTTAGGCTTAAATTATGTAAGCAGATTCAATAATTAATTATTTAGTTTAAAAACTAAAAAAATATGTACTCAAGTATACATATATTTTCCATACAATGACTTATCAGTTTTTTTTTTTGTATTCTTAAAATATGTATAAATATATCCTTATAGTTTAAAAACTATTTATCAAGTAGTTTTTTGTATAATTCTCAAAAATAGCACACAAAGTGTTTGTCTTAATGATACACATTAATATGTTTCAATATTTAAACTATCTTATAATTAGGTCAAATTTGCTACCAATAGAATCATACCCAAAACTTTGTTTGGCCAGCTCTTAGTTTCTCTTGTGGTTTCATTTTTGTAAGCGAAGAATTATAGCTCTCTGAATGATTTATACCTCCAATAGCTTGAAACAATCTTTCATAGATCAATTTCCAATGCTATGTTTCCTTGTACATAATACAAGGTGTGTTCCAAAGCAAACAGGTCTTTAAAAAAAAGCAGAACAAATGGTTTTTTCGGCAAAATCAATTTATTTTATTCCAAATAGTCTCCTTCTGCTTCAATACAGCTTTTTCCACGGTCCATAAGCATGTCGAACGAGTGCAAGCCTTTTGAATGGCCTCTACGTCTGCATAACGCTTTCCTTTCATGGGCAAATGCATTTTTACGAAACGGAAGAAGTAGCACAGGTGAATACGGGGAGTAGTTAATGGTTAAAATGTGATTTTTGGTCAAATAATCGGCGCATTATCATCCAACAAACGCCAACTTTCTTCTTCGCGATATTCGGGCCGAACACGTCGTAATCCCAAATGTTCGGTCAAAATGCGATAAATCGATGTTTTAGAGATGTTCAATTCCACTTCCATGAATTTCAATGATGATTTCGGCTGATTTTTGATGAATTCACGCATAGTTTCGATGGAATTTCCGGTGATCACGGATTTTGATTGGCCCACATGTTGATCGTCATTTATGTCCCCACGACCACTTTGAAAACGTTGAAACCACTCGAGTACTCTGCTACAGGATAGGCAATCATCGCCATAAACCTGTTTCATCAATTGAATAGTTTCCGTAAAATTTTTAGCAATTTTAAAACAAAATTTAATGTTGTGTCTTTGTTCGAAGCTCATTTTCGCATCGATAACACAAACATGCTGAAACTTAATACGCAATAACTTCACTTCCAATCAATGAAATGTCATGAAATTCTCACTGGACAACCAATAAAGATACCAAATTCTAACGCACTGGTCGACATATAGATGGAGTCACCAGGGGGCGCTAGATTCAAAAAGTCCTGTTTACTTCAGAACACACCTTGTATTTTAAAGATACCAATCCGCTTAGTTTAAAATACATAAACATAATCGAACCTCATAAGCTTTTTCTCATAAAACACCATTTTGGAAATCTCATAACTTCATTTATTGTAAAGAATATCGCGAACAGTAAAAGTTTAAACTAATTAGGTTAATATTCTGGAGTAGAGGTTTTAAAAAAGCAATGTTTTTATATTTTCAAAGATTTATCTTTCAAAAACATTTCTTATGGCATAATATCATATTTGACCTTTTTAACTTTTCACTTATGTAAAGAGATTTAAATCGTGGAACCGCCACTAAAAACGTGTTAAGAAATATATAAGTAAATGATAAAGCCTTTTTCCCGGATGCGGAGTGATTGGTTAAAAAATATTAGGTGTACAACAAAGTTTCCGCTGTTTATCTGTAGATGGATCCAGCAGTTAGTGGTGATTAATTTTGATATATCAAAAACGTTGAAGTACATGTACATGTACAATGTACTGCGATTGATTACGATATTAACGATTATCCGCGTGAAGAAGGCCAGAAACATTCGAAGACGGTGAATTGGAGACGTTGCTCGATGAGAATACCTTTCAAACGCAAGATGAGCTAGCTACAGCATTGGGAATAACCCGCCAAACGTCTACATGCGCTGGGAATGATTAAAAAAAGTTAATCTGTTGTCGAACCCGTTAAAACCTACCTGAAAACGGTTAAATAGAAAGTCCCGCCCCACCTGCTTTATACCACAAATCTTGCACTGTCCGATTATTATTTGTGCCGTTCGACGGCACCTGGTTTGGCTTAGAAGCAGTTCCACGCACAAGACTACATCTAAAAATAACTGGTTTCTTAGATCGCACCACAAGATGATTAGTTTTACCGTAATGGTATTCAAGCTTTGCCAAAAATATAAAAAAAAGTTGTGACTACCGTTGGGTAATACTTCGAATAATTTTTTGCCACCGTTTCCTTACAATAAAATTACTTTTTTATTAAAAAAAAACAGCTAGAACTTAATATAGCTAGAAAATGTGAGCATTGGTGCACTCTTTTACCACTTTGAAACAACTTAAGTAGACTTTGCGACTGCAATGTTCCCAAAATGAAACACACAATCTCTCATTCAATAAAGCTCAAGTACTCCGAATCGTAATTATGTCATAATAATTATACTGATGCGAGATTATGCGCATTAAATAAGCGCCATAGTTAGCAATAATTACTGGAAATGCTTAATTCGCCTCTTCAAAATACTAATTTCACCAACTTAGCAGCTTCAAATCGTTTGAAAATGGCGGCAGGCATAATGTGGTCTCTTATTTCTAATCCGCTGAATTTTAATTGATTTAAGTACACACACTTAGGTAAGCCAAAGCCAGTTGAAGAGCTACTTGCTGTAAATTGTTAATTGCATGATTTGGGTTTTACAGCATAACAAATGTTCTATACGCAGGCTTTAGATGGCGTACTTATAATTTCCTTTGAAAAAGGCGCATAAATTTCTAAAATATCATGAATATTCGAAGTTTGTATTGTTATTGTAGGCAGCAACAACAACTGATTACCATCAATAGCAACATCTGAATTTATTGTCGGTATTTTGCATGGCCTTGCCAAGAAGCGCGCTCACTTTCTCCCAGTCCTCTCACTTTTAACAGAGCTCTTTTCAATGCTTTTTATTTATTTATCTAAATAAGCACGAAATTCCGTAGCTGAGCAATTTTTTTAACATTCGAATTACTTAAAACTTTTGAACATAAATTTTCGTTCAACAAGATTGAATTAGTGTCCGATAAGGAGAGAGAGTGAGTGAGTGGGAGCGGAAAAGTGCTATTGCTAAGAGTGAAAGCAAGAGTGAGGAATCTCGATACTCGCATGATAAAGTGATAATCGAGATTTCATTATCCGTTATTTACATATTTTTCAAATACCGCATTTGTGTAAAGTTTTATTCCGGTATCATCATTGGTTCCTAATGTATATATTATACAGAGAAGGCATCAGATGGAATTCAAAATAGCGTTATATTGGAAGAAGGCGTGGTTGTGAACCGATTTCACCTATATTTCGTACATGTCATCAGGGTGTTAAGAAAATATTATATACCGAATTTCATTGAAATCGGTCGAGTAGTTCCTGAGATATGGTTTTTGGTCCATAAGTGGGCGAGGCCACGCCCATTTTCAATTTTTCAAAAAAGTCTGGGTGCAGCTTCCTTCTGCAATTTCTTCCGTAAAATTTAGTGTTTCTGTCGTTTTTTGTTAGTCCGTTAACGCACTTTTAGTGATTTTCAACATAACCTTTGTATGGGAGGTGGGCGTGGTTAATATTCGATTTCTTCCATTTTTGAACTGTATATGGAAATGCCTGAAGAAAACGACTCTGTAGAGTTTGGTTGGCATAGCTATAGTAGTTTCCGAGATACGTACAAAAACTTAGTAGGGGGGGGGCCACGCCAACTTTTCCAAAAAAATGGCGTCCAAATATGCTTCTCCCTAATGCGATCTTTTGTGCCAAATTTCACTTTAATATCTTTATTTATGGCTTAGTTATGACACTTTATAGGTTTTCGGTTTCCGCCATTTTGTGGGCGTGGCAGTTGGCCGATTTTGCCCATCTTCGAACTTAACCTTCTTATGGAGCCAAGGAATACGTGTACCAAGTTTCATGACGATATCTCAATTTTTACTCAAGTTACAGCTTGACGGACGGACAGACGGGAC
>NW_026090363.1:0-17286 GCF_024586455.1 Bactrocera neohumeralis
AAATAATATGTTTAATCAAAGGGGAATGAAATGGTTGGGGTTTAAAAATTTTTTTAAAAATAGAAAATTTTTCCCCGGCTCTCACTATTTATGTAGTGTTAATTAAGTTAAATTTTTTTCCGCATTGTCGGGTGGATTCGAACCACGGCCACACACAGGATTTGTCCTTTATAAAGGTTTTAAAAAAACTCCCTTGGGGCCCCCGTTGGCCCAATTTTTAAAAACATTTGTTAGTTTTAATCTTTTTTTTTTTCCCTTTTTTAAAAAGGGGCCCCGTTTGTATCGGTCGAGTTATTACAACTGATTTGCTTAATAAAATATTGCGACGACTCCCCAAATTTCCGGACTCTTTTTTTTACCTGGTTGCTGCACATGTTTTGCCGTGTGACTTGCAAAATGAATTCCCGGCAATTTCCCCTTTGCTTTTCCGCTGTAACGTGTTGTTGTTCAGGGCGCTCCCTAGCCGACGCTTCGTCATCGTATCGGTGGGGGGAGTTGTTGTTTTCCACCCCCCAAAAAACCTGCCGACGCACCGTCAGCAATATCGGGGGGAATTGGAGTGTTGCCCGTTTGGTTTTACCGGTGTTAACTTATATTCTCCCCCCCAAAGTTGTGTGTAGGCAAATTTACAAATTTTAAATTAATTTTTCAAATTTTTTTACGTGCCCCCAAAATTTACAATATGTGAATATGGGGAAATTATGCGTATGGTTTTTTTAAAATTTTTTTACATGTAAAATAATTACATGCCCCTTATGTGGTTAGGAAGCGCTTTTTTTTGAGATTTTATCAAAACTTCTAATCCCCAAAAAAGGAAAAAAATTTTATAAAAAATATAACTTACAAACCTATGTATATAAATTAAATTTTTAAAGGCAATAATACATGACATTATTATATATTTCAATAGATTTCAGGGAAATTTAAAATAAAATTTTAAATTTCTTTGTTTATATATATTATATGCTTTGATATGTAATATATTTTGTTTATATATACTTATATGCATTGATATGTAATATATTGAAACTTTAAATTATATACAATGTAATATGTAAAAAAACCTTTTCCCAAAATTGAAAATTTATCCCCTCTGTAAGCGTACTTTTCTAAACATTGAAATTTTGCTATTTTCACCCCCTGCCCCTTTGGTGGGAAATCCGCTAATAATTTTTTGGTGATATCCACTTAAAAAAATAGCCTACAAAACTGTGAGTTTCATCATTCATAATAAATTTTTTTTTTCATTGAGTTATAAAATTCAAAAAGAAAAAAAAAAAAACCCAAAAAATCAAACTTTAACTGTTAATTTTTTTAAACGTTTGGGTTTGAAAAAACCCCATACTAGAATTTTTTGTAGAGCATTCAATTTTCCCTCCCAAAATCAAAGGAAAAAGGATTTTTTTAAGTAGTTGGAAGCAGATATAAAAAAAAAGAAAAAAAAAAAAAAAATAGAAAAAAAATTAATAAAAAAACTCATTGTTTTTTTTTAAGTAGCGAACTCACCTTTTGTTTTACCGAAACCCCACTTTTTAAAGAAAGAACGCAAAGTACTTTTTTTTTTCTCTTTAAATATTCTTATATGGTATATGTATTATATTTGAGTATATGTATTATTATATTTCGGATTAAATGTAGCAAAAAAAATTTTTCCCCAATTTTATAAAAAAAAAAAGCCCGGGGAATTTTTATTTGGACGGGGAAAAAAGCCGTGATGATGCAAAAAAAAAAACGGATGCGCAAGTGCCTGAGTCTTAACTCTTAAAACCCAAAAACGAAGTGTGGGGGCTGGGTTCCGCCCCTTTTTGTTGAAAGTTGTTGTTTTCCCTAATTGGGGGGTTTTTCATGTTTGGTGTGATCCCGGGGAAGGGTAAAGTGATGGGGTTTGCTTTTTTTTAATAATTTTTTTGGGGGGTTTTGGGGTGATGTAGCTGTGTTTCATGACGGTGTGGGGTCTTTTTGGAAATCCCCCCCTTAGGCAAATTATTAGCCTGGAAATTTTTTGCAATTGTTGCAATGTGGCCCCCCTTTACTGAGCCCAGTGGGTTGGCGAGACCGCGGCCTAGGTTGACGCCCCCGGTAGGGATATGGTTTGGCCCCGGGTACGTTTGGGGATTTGGAGGTGGTTAAAAGCTCTTCGTGGTCGTGCAGCACGGTTCCCCCCTGGGTCGTCGGGTCGTGGAAAGACTGGGGGAAAAGGATTTGTTTTGCCGCTAAATGAAGGGGGTTTTGATGGGGCCCCCGCATGCATTTTCCCGTATACCCGGGCGCAACCCCGTTTGGGGGTAGTTGGCATTTTGGCCCATTGCCTGGACGATCTGCTGGCGGAGCGGGGGCACCCTTCAAATATGCCCAGTGGGAAACCGTGGGGCGGCGGCAAAGCGGGCATGGGAAAGGCGCTGCGGTTCTGCTGGCACCGGCGCCGGATTTCGCGTGTTGCATTTCCCGGGAACGGTTGGTTGCGTTATGGAAAGGATTTCAGGGACGGGTTGTGGGCCCCGTTCGTGGCGTGAAATGGTCGCCCGGGAAGGCTGGGGGTTGGTGCGGGGCGGCACATCAACCCCAAGATCTGCAAAAATTTTTTTGTTATATGTTTGTGGTAAAATCCCCGGATATGATAGTTGGTGTTTTACGTTAGGTGGGGGAAGGTGGGAATCTGTGGATCACCCATCTATTTTTAAAACCTTTTTCATTACTATATTATTCGGGTTCGTTTTCGGGTTTTATTTATCGTTTTTGTTTAGGGTTTTTATCGGTTTTATAGGCTGTAAAAAAGCATGGTTTAAGAGCGGCTGAGTTAGTTTTCCCGTTTCCTTGGGGAAATTTCAACAACGCGAAGGGACCGCCCCGGAGGTGGAAAACTTTTTATGCGGCCAAGCCCCCCTTAGGGGGGGCAGAAATCGTCAGGGTTTTAACACAATCTCCAAGCTTGGCGCTTTTTCTGGTTTTTTCCACCGGCACCTTCTGTGGAGGTCCTTTAAATAATCTTTTTTCCATCGAACCTAAATCATGATGGAAAATTTTGGTTTTTTCCCAACGTTTTAAAAGGAAAGCAACTCCACCCCTGGCTCAGGTGTGGCCGAATGGGCGCTCCTTTAAGAAAATGCCCTGGTGTGGGGGCTTTTCGGATGGATCCTGGGGGGGGCAGCGAGGGGGCCGAGAGGGGGAGAATGGCTTCAATTCTGGTTAACAATGTCGTAAATTCTTCATAATTAAATTTTTTAATTGAATATTTCTTTAAATGTGGTTTAAGCTTTTTTTAGCTGATTCCCTAAACCCCCGCCAAGGGGCCTTTGGGGTAAAATGCCAAATTACGGGGGATATTTTTTGGGTGAGTCTTGTTTCAAAATCCCCAAATTGTTTTTTTCTGGGGCCCCTGAGCTCCGATAAATTTTTACCATTGTCGATTTTTGGGTGGGGAAACCAACCCTCCAGGCGAAACAAATGCCGCGAAAAAGCCCCCTTTTCAGGTTTGGGACATAGCTCAAAGGGTTTTTCGTAAAAAAGACAAAGACAGCCACAAAAATTTCATCAGGGAAGAGCCTTTTAGAAATGGACGCCTTTTTTAAAAGGCACAAAAAGGGCGACACCGGGGGGAAAGGCAGAGCGAAATTCGCGTTCCCCCGGGGGAAGTTTTGCCATAATCTGCGTTCTTCCTTTTTCAAACCGCCTGGGGCCCTTTTTTTGCAGAAAAGCAAACCGGGCCAAATACCCCGGTTTTCGGCTTAAAGGGGGGGGGAACATTTGTAATTTTGGGGAAACCCTATGTTGCATGGGGGGGCAAAAAATATATATATGGATATAATTGGTGAATAATGTAACAAATGAGGATTTCTCTTTGGGATTTTATGGGGTGGTTCGTTATATGGGATTGGGGTTTTTAAAACCCCCGTTTCCCCCAACCGGCCCTTTCGTTCTATAAATGGATTTAGTACTAAAAAATGACTCTTTTTTTCAATTGGCTTCGATTCTCAAACCCCAGGTCGCGGCTGGTAAAGGGGTTTTGGGGTTTATGCGATAAACGACCCGCTTTTTTTAAGCCTTGGTGCCCTCAAATGTATCGCATTGGGGGCAATTCTCCCTTTACCTTAAGTTTGAGTCGCCTCCGAAATTGAGGGGGGAAAATTTTGGGATACCCCAGGAGGGGGCAATTTTCCCCCCTTTAGGCACCCTATTGGTGGGCCCTTTTCGGGGGTCGCAGAAGCCCTAATTTCCCCCTTTTTTATTCGGGGAAAAATTTACCCCCGGAATTTGTATCTTCAAAATGTGTTCTTTTTTAGGAACCCGGGACCATTTTTCTAAGCGAAAAAGGTTTCACTTGTTCGTCCCCGTTTGGTGGGGGAAACCATAATTCTTGGGGCAAAATTTTTGCCCGGGGTTTATAATTTCGGTTTTATCCTTTCGGTGTCAAAAATTTGACCGAGGGAAAAATTTTGGGGTTTTTTAATAGGGTTTAAAGCGGGTGGACTCAGTCGTGTATAAAACTGGTCGAATATCGCATTCCATTAAGGGAAACCAAAAGGTCTTTAGGAATATTTTTAAAAATATTTGGGTGATTGGGTGTAATCTTTTTTAAAAACCCCGCGGGATTGAGGGGATTTATTACCTGTGATAAGGTTTTTGTATGTTTTGGGAAGACTGTGGGGGTTAGCCCGGGTATCGTCTTCAACGTTTGCTTTTAAAGACTTGTGTTGCCGGGGGGAAATTCCCGGCTTTTTTCCTCGCCAGTTCGTGGGTGAATGGAGAAGGGAGCCGGTTTACCGGAATTTTTTTGATTTTAGATGGACCCATTTTGCGATTTTTTCCGGAAAAAAAATCTTAAAACCCCCCCCTCCCTTTTTGTACCAGTATTTTTCGATACATCTTTTTTGACATATCCATTGAATATTTTTTTTGTATATACGCCAATTTTAAAATTTAAGGGGATTTAAAACTGGTTGGAGCGTGGGTCCCAAATAGAATATCTTTAGGAATTCCGGCTCGTGGATTGGGGCATTGAAGCCAACTCGGGAAATTTTGTTTTTTTCTCAGGCTTTACCCGCATGATGTGGCAAGTGAATGAGTAATATTTCACTTTTTATGATTTTTTCATGTTCTTCACTCCATGTGATCTAAATGATATTCTTCAAACACCATCATAATCTTGTTTAAAGCTCACCTTTTCAGTAGGTTTTTCCATGCTTGAAACTGCTGTGTGCAGAGTGCGAGAGTGACCTGAGCGAGTGTGTCTGGAAATTGTTGTTTTAGTGGTAGTCTTGACTTGCCACCATTTCTTGATCTAGTAGTTGTGGCTTTGTAAAGTCTTGCAATACTGATCTTCTGGTGTATAGTGAAATGAGAGGGGAGTTCTTCTAACTTCCATTTCTTAATTGTGAATTAGGGTACTCGTTTGATTTCCTCAACTTGAGTTGTCATTACAGTGACTGGTTCCGCAACTAGGACCCATCCGAAAATCGTATTTTGCGCCAGTAGTGTTTTCGAAATTTTTTCAACACCTTCCAGTATTATTTGCGATATAAGATCGCTGCCTAATAGAAAGGTCTATTTGAGCCCCGAGGTGTTGCAGTTGGGATCTGCTAGAGTCAGATGTGAACTCTTATCCCAATGCTTGCTTTTTAATTGATAGCTTGGAAGCATGTTTGTTAGTTGCGGTAAGACAATAGCATTTGCTTGAATCGTTTATCTTCAGGGGAAAAAACGGGTAAAGGGCAGATTTTATATGAGTTTTGCTACTCTTCCGTCCATTCCCGTAATTTCATAATTGGCTTGTTTTGTTGGTAGTATTAGCCTATTTTGCACCATAGACGCTATGAATGATCGTTGTCATCCTTGGTATATTAGGGCTCTTAATTTGAAAAGTTCTCCTCAGTGTTCGATGGAGATAACTGCTGTGGGTAGAGTACCCTACTTTGATTTTCTGTGCCTTGCGCTGTGAAGCGTTTGAGGTTTTAAAAGCCTTTGAGCAGCATGGTGGCTCTTGGCAAATTTAGGGATTTTGTGTTTCCGGAGTTGCGGTTGCAACTAAACCCGTGGCTCTTTTGGAGAAAGCGTTACTTTGGGGTGTGCTAGGAAAGTTATTGAAATGCCACATTGAATGATGCCTCTTGTGGCAATATACGCAATTGAATTTGCTTTCGCAATTATTGAGAGTATGTGTGTGGGACAAGCAGTTTGTACAGAGTCTTTTTGCTCTGACAAAGTTGTTCCTTTCATTGATATTAAGTTTTTTAAACTTTTCGCAAGCTTTCAGTTTGTGCCCTCCTCTACACAGTTCGCGGGACGCTCGTTTATATTGTTCGGATGTGAACGATTGATTTTTAAAAAAGCTTCTGTTAAAACTGTGGTTGTTACTAGCTTGGTGTCTATTAAAGCTTCTGTTTAGGTCGTGTTGAACGTTTTTAGCTCTGACCGTTTTTATCTACCCTTTCCGCAATTTCATATTGGGTAGTTAAATATTTCATTTGCTGCCACGTTAGGCAGTCTCTTCTTGATGAGCGATTGCTCCCATAGAAGTAATGATTTTTCTGGTAATGCTGCGGTGCATATGTTTACCAGAATGGGGTCCCAGTTGTCTGTGGCAACATTTTGTGTCGATAGAACAAAGGAAAGTTAGTTAAATTGGAAAAATGATATTTGCAGGTATTTAACTTCTGCACTCAACACACATGTGTGACGGTATATATATACTCGTATGTATGTATGTTCCTATATTTGCCTCTAATAAATTTCGGTAAGTATACGCTAGCTAATTACCAAGCTAAGAAAAATTGGTGTGCATGTATATGTATATGTATGTGTGTTTCAATTTATAAATCATATGTTCCGCATTTTATGTTTTCTTTTAATTCTTGTTCTGTACTTTTTAATATGCCTTTTGCTTATTAGTACAATTCGCTTGCTGCTTTAAAAGCAGAAGGGCTGCCGGAAAATAGTACAAGTAGAGACTTGGATGTTTTTGTACGATTTTCATTTGTTGTGTGTGATTGTGTTCACAAAGAAAAAGTATACATAGGCATTAGTAATTTAAATACAAGTATGTATGTTATCAACTTTAATATCGGTCTTTTAATGCACTGTATTTAATTTTGGTATCCGTTTTGATGAAACTGTTTAAAGTTATAACAGAGTTATAATTAGTAAACCAGTTTTTTTTAAACATACATATGTACATGCATATAAGTAAGGTGGAAGCGATACACTTACCCTTTCTCACATCAAGGGAATTTTGGGGGAGTATATCTTTTTGTGGCTTGCCCTAATGTATTTCCTTATTCTTCTTGTCCATGCAGTTAGTGTGCCTCCTATTCTCCTGTGTGCCTTTTGTATGTGCTTTGGGTATGTTGTCTTTGTTTTTATTATCCGCGCCCGGTGGTGTGATTTATTTAGTTTCGCGCCCGCTGTTGTTGTTGTTTTTGTTTTCGTTTAGTCTTCCTTTCTTAAATATATTATATGTACATCCCAACTGTGTTGTACAGCACTAACACTGTATATGTCAACTTTTTTTTTATGGTTTTAAGAATTTTTCACTCCATGTTTATCTTTTTTTGTTTTCTCCACTTGTGGGTTTAAGTATATAATAATAGTCACCACACTTTATTTTTATTAAAAAATTTTATTGTTATTATAATTTTCGTTTTTCTTTTTTTAGGTGCCTTTCTGTAAGGCTCGAAGGACCATGTTTTTCTTAAGTAGCGAACTCACCTTTTGTTTTACCGAGAAACTCACTTTTCTAAAGAAGAACGCAAAGTAAGGGTTTTTTCTCTTTACATATTCTTATATGAGTATATGTATTACATATTTCGGATTAAATGTAGCAAAGATTTCACAATTATAATTTACACCAATCGGCGGCGGAATAAATTGATTATAACAACGATTTCAAAATTATAATAAACTGATTATATTGGACGAGGGAAAAAAGCCGTGATGATGCGACAAAAAACGGATGCGCAAGTGCCTGAGTCTTAACTCGTACGGAAACCAAAAACGAAGTGTGTGCGGCTGAAGTTGTCCGTCCCTTTTGTTGAAAGTTGTTGAGTTCTAGTTGGTAGTGTGGTGTCATGTTTGAGTGTATTGGTGTGATGTGGAAGGTGAGTGGTGAGTGAGGTGTGCTGTTCTTTTATGATGATTTTGTCTGGGAATGTGGGGTGTTGAAATGTGATGTAGCTGTGTTTTCATGACAGGTGTAGACTGAGTCATTGGACACTCATGTTTGGAGAGGCTTTCTTAGAGGTGTCTAGGAACTTATTTTTCCGTGAACCAAACGAAACATTTTTTTTAATCACTCTAATATACATATGTATGCATCTGTAAGTAGTTAATTTTTTTCTTATTGGTGGTAATATATGTTTAAGCGGAAATCGCGCCAAAACGAACGTTTTTAGACGACAAAGCTAATACTACATATGTACATATTAGGGTGTCCGTTATTTACTAAATTGATTTTGACGAGACGCCCTAAACTTTTTAGTTTTCCCATCTAAAAAAATATCAGACCATAAAAAGCCCTTAATTTTCGCAATGAACCTTGCTCCAAACACGATACATTTCCATTGAAATTACATGGGATTTTGCCACTTTTACGAATATTTTTTTCTCTGGAGACTTTCTCTCGTTTTGTAGGAATAAAAAGTCATATTCTTGTACAAATTGAATGCTCTACCAAATAAGTCTGGGCAATTTTTTCGATATACTCACTCCTTTAAAAGTTATTCAAGGTTAAAAGTTAACTTCTGGGTATTTTCTGGAATTTTCGAACTTTACGGAAAGATTGATTTTTTTTGTAAATTCAATTGTTTATTCTAAAAAATATAATTTTTATGGTCATAAATCGGCTCTACTCTAATTCTTATCTAGAACAGAGTGAAAAAAATGATTTTCGAAATTTCATAGAACTTGGTTAGGGGTTACATGGCTTTTACAGGTTTCAAAAAATCGAATCCGTTTTTTGTCTTGTCTTGTAAGTTCTACAAAATAAGATAAAAAATAAGAAAAATTTTAAAATCAAATCAAATTTAAACCATTTAGGTACATCAGTTTCCTTTATTAAACATTCCTTAGTTACATTTGAATATTTTTTTTGATGTGCCAAGCTAAAACGCATCACCTGATAATTGTGCATCTAGTTGTTTTTGTATAGTGCACACTGTTCTGACTCAAACAATGGTAGAAATGCCCGAAACACTGATCATGCTGATGCCAAATTGCACAGTATAACTCATATAAATTAAATTAACTTATTATTAATCGCTAACAACATGTGATTAATTACTCTTCATGTTTCAGAGTTTTTCTGCCGTAACATCAGAGAAATTATATTTTCAGAATAAACAATTGAATTTCAAAAAAAAAAAAAAATCAATCTTCCGTAAAAGTTCGAAAATTCCAGAAAATGCAGAAGTTAACTTTAACTTTGAATAACTTTTAAAAGTGAGTATAAATTAATGTCCAGGCTTATTTTGTAGAGCATTCAATTCTGTACAAGAATATGACTTTATTCCTACAAAGCGAAAGTTCAGAAAAAAATATTCGTAAAAAGTGGCAAAATCCCATGTCTGTATTTGGGGCAAGGTTCATTATAGAAGTAATTAAGGGCTTTTTATGGTCTGATATTTTTGAGACTGAAGGCGAAGTTTAGGGAGTCTCGTCAAATAATCAATTTGGTAAATAACGGACACCCTAGTACATATGTATGTATATGAAAGTGCTTTTGGTTGGGAGGTACTTGTATATTTTCGCCAAAACCAACGTTAAAAAAAGAGAAGAGTGTTCATGATTTGAAAAATTCTTGTACATACATACTTATATTAGATTTTTAATTATAATGAAATTGTACAAAAATGGAAGTTAAAAGAAAATTTTCAACGGAATTTTAGTTTTAAAACAAGTTCGGCGCGTAAAGTCAACTCGCTACCTACCGTTCGGTATTTTAACGAAGTATTTTTTATTTAATTTAATATGTCGCAAAAAAGAAAGTGCCGTGTTCGCGAGTGCCTTTCCGCGTGTAATAAATTTTTTCCCCAGCGATCCGGAGCAATCAAAAAGTGGGTGGAAAACGTCAGGATCCCACCACCGCTGGATTACCCGCCCACAATGCATTCCACTTTGCCAAAAGCACTTTGAGGCAAGTGCAGTGGGCGTGAAATTGAGGGCAAAATGCAGTGCCAACCCTCAACCTTGGTGAGTCTTAATTAATTTAATATAAATGTGATTAGTAATGAAAATACGGATGCCGATTTTAAACCGAATCCATCCTTTTGTTGAGTGAGGTGAACTGTGGTGTATCGACCTGTGTGTTTGTTAGAGTGCGCCAGTTTTCCGGGTAGAGTAGGTGGAAGGCTTATTTCATATGAGCAATATTTTAAAAAAATTTGTGAATATAGTGAATATAATATAGCGTCCGAATATTGTTGCCAAACTTGTCACTATATTCAGTTTGTTCTAAAAATATAGTTTTGTGAATAATTTATAATACATTGCGCCTGAATATAGTGATTTTATTATTGTAAAACTTGTGCACTATATTCAGATTGTTAAAATGTAAAAGCTTGGGTATTCGTTATATCGAAATTGTTTACTGTTTAGAGTGTGCACAGTTGTACAGACGACTGACGTCCGGAACACATAGAGAGCGACAGACTGCAAGCGACATTTGTCAAAAATTAAAATACACACGTTGTGCAGCTGCCTCAATAACTGTGTCTTAAGAACTTGTGTATTTTTAGTTGACAGAAGCAATCCGCTGCAGTCTGTCGCTAATGTTCCGAACGTCAGCTATGACACGATGAAGGTAATGTATGTACATACATATGTACATATGTTAATGCGTCTACGTATATTTAGAGTGCAGTGCTTAACAAATAATATAGACATATAGTACATATCGTCACCTAAAATGCAAAGTATCATCAAAAAATTCGAAATTGATTATCTTATTGATTACGATTCACTACTACAAATTACATATGTAAATAATATTACATATGTCCAACATTTTGAGGTTCTGCGCTCAAATATAAACCAGTTTTAACCAATATTACATTTTTCACTCTTGATCTATTTTATTTCGTGTTTTATTCGCCACTGTAAATTTTCGAAAATATTGTTATGTTATTTTGCATTTTTAGGTAACGATATGTACATATGTATGTACATATATTACTTGTTAGTACTCGCGTTTACAATATGACATATTTATAGTTTTTGTTCCCGCATATGTACATACATAGTATATCGGACAATATGTGAATTATCACAATGAAAATGAGCTAATATGTTTTACTCTTAACAGTGCATCTAAAATGTGTACATAGATAAATCCGAAAGAAAACCAATATCTAGGATTTTCGAACATCCGACCGACTTTATTCTATATGATTGGTTTTTTAGTACCTATTTGGTATTGGGAAAAAAAGACAAAATCTGCTGGATACTACCCCAACTTCCATATACTACATATAATGGTTTTCATATAGTATATGTATATGTATATAAAATTTGATTCTCATATTGACGTTTTGCACCATAAAGTATTTCCAATGATTTGATTCTGGCAAGTTGCAAGAGTATAAATTGTTCGGTTGCACCCGAACTTAGCACTTCATTACTTGTTTTTATATAGATTCAGCTGCGCGCAATAATATAGTAGTGGGCAATAAAGTTAGTGAACATTTTTTTAAGTTAATTATTTTTATTATCCATAATATGTAAGTTTTACAGTTATTCTGCATTTTCACAATATAACTTTTATTAAGCACTACTATTTCATTGCTCCCAGCTGTACATATGTATACATATTGGCACGATTCCGATTACTTTGGCGGTGAGGTAATGAAAAAATTCGGTATAAATGGGGTATGTAGGGATAGGGAAGCTTCTCCACAGGAGGAATTTGCAAAAATAATGTTGCTAACACTTATATTTTTTAAAATATTTACCATTAAAAATTCAAAATTTGTATTAACATGGTATTTCTCAATGTTTAAGTAATTTTTCCACATTTTCACTTTCTATATTGAAATATACACTTTAAACATTGAAATAAATTCAATTTTGACTTTTACTTTGTTTTCTTTTTTACCTAAATGTATTAATTTAAAAATCACTTAGCACACTCATGGCTGAAAAGGTTGGAGTGTTTACAATTATGAGGAAAACCAACTTTGCCAACATTTTTCAAGCTAAAACTGAAGTACTTTCGCGTATTCCTCATTTCTCCATACTTTGCACTTTATTGTAATAATATTATATAATATTATTTATTTATTATATATAAATAAGGAAATATCCATATGTATGGAGAGATTGTTTATACTCATTTTAATTTGGAATACAATTTATACAAATTTCCTCATAATTGTCCACAACGGGTGTAAAGGTAATTTATAAAATGTAGATTTCTTAATTAAAAAACCGGCGAAAAATGTAAAATGTGAATTTGTTTAAATATTTACAGTTTAATTTAATAGATTTGAAGTGAAAAACTCATAAATTCTGATGAATATAGTGAAATAACTTGTTGAAATCTTACACTTTTTGGAGTTTTTTTGATCTAATATCGTAAACTAACCATATAACCCTGTACATTTTTTTAATCAGGAAGACTTCCTCTTTCCAACGGTACCTTAAGATCGCCAAAAATATCGAATTTTGCCACTTTGCTCACATATACATATAATCGCATTAAAAAATTTTAAAGTATCCAATTAGAAGTATGAAGATGCACCTAGGCATTTGTGGGCGGTTCCACGGCCAAGACGAAGATGCTGCATTAGCAGCTGCGTTTCGAGACAGGCGACCCTATTTGGATTCCCTAAACGGGAAGATGTTCGTCAGAGTTGGGCAAAGGCTTGCAACATAGATGCATCGCCTTCCGAGTCCCTATTTATTTGTTGCAAGCACTTTGACCCTGAGTTTGTCACTAAATTCAGACTTTTGCCTGGGGCTTTCCCTTGTTTAAGGTTAGAGTCTGAACTATATTATAGCAAACTTATATTGTGCTGACTCTGATTGGTGTGCCCGCCCCGTCACTAAAACTTATGTTCGTCCTAACGTAGCTGTAGGGAGGTAGTGTAGAGGACGACATAACTTTGAAGAATTTAAAAAATAATGCATCCTAAAGAAAAAGATTAGGATTGGGGTCAGAAAGTAACTGCGAAGGCTATGCATTAGATAGCCGCGAGCGATTTGCTCGATCCGCGCGTTATTATCAAAGTAATGCGCTGAAACTAAATAAAAAGGTCAAAGAGTTAGAGGGGGTTGTTGAGGATTTGGAAAAAAAAATAAGAAGAACTAAAAAAACGTGCAATAGTTGCGGATGAGACTTCTAGCCATGACGCTATAACATTCGCTAGGATGATCGTTACGAAACGCACTCACTTTTTTAGTGACAATGAAAAGACATTGGCACCAAGCATTAATTATATGTCCACCAAATCATATAATTTCATGCGTGACGATTTAGGTTTCTCTTTACCGAGTAAAAGTTCTCATTTGAGATTTCGCCCCATAAAATATTTTGTTCTGGCTTCGATGCCAATGTCATATCAAATTTAAGGCAAAATCGCAAAAATATGTCCGTTCTAGAACGTAATTGCGTTCTTTTATTTGATGAAATCATCATAAAGTCTGACCTAACTTATAATAGAGTTAGAGATATTATTGAGGGGTTGGTAGTTTACGGGGACGACCAGCTGGAAATGAAAATAGGCAATACGTGTTGTTTCTTTATAGTAAAGGTTTAAGTTGGAAAGATGTGTTTTCATACTATGTTTCAAAGGTGGACTTAATATTCAAAATTTATCTGAAATTTGGAATAAAAATATCGCAGCACTAAAGTCCATTGGACCTAGTGTTAAGGCTTTAGTCTGCGATTGAGGCTTCAAATTCTTCGATTTTCAATTCGATAAATTAATGTAGAAAATCCTTTTACTTTCACGAAGGTTCTAAAGTGTATTGCTTATATGACTATTGCCATCTAATTAAGTCCGTCCGCAATACGTTTGGCTAAATGAGGCTTAGTCGGCTGCCCCACACCACACCTACACCCATCTCTAACACGCACACTCACCTCGACATCAGCACAGTCCACATCAACACCACCCACACGAGAGTTCAGAATCCACACACTCAAACACACACCACACCATACCACTAAAAAAGGGTCGGCGTATACACAGAACCAGGAATAATGGGATGCCCAACTCCTCTCTCACCGGAAAAGAGAGAACAATTGCTAAACGTCAAAACCACCTAAACTTTGACAGTTGACTGGATTGGGGAGGTTTTGACGTTTAGCAATTGGAAACGAGCGATGGCCAGATTGAAATCTTACCAAAAAAATATATAAACGGAGGGATTTGTTGCATCGTTCAAGACTTCTTATCAAAAATGCAAAACAATGAAAATTAAATAAATTTGTGAAATTTAAAGATATTTGATGAAATGTTTTCTAATTTGAAACATCATAGTATTATTTTCAGTTGAAAGTTATTAAAAACTTTTAATGATTGAGAGCTAACAACCTTAAATCCTATTATTGGGTATTGAAAGGACAAAAGTCAGTTGTTATAATATTCTTTAAAAAGATTTAAATAGTTTCTCCATATAATAAATAACCACTATTTAGTAATTTATATTCGTACTAAATGTTGGGTATTGGGTTAATAAATGCCCAAAAATTGTTATTTTGTTCGATCTGGCCATAATGGAAAATGTTATAAAAAACGCTTATTTTGATGCGCTCTCTCACTGGAATAAGTTGGGCATCCCATTATTCCTGCACAGAACAGTTCTTATTCGATCGCCTTTGAAACCACGTCGCACAGTGGTGCCAGAGTGGAAAAAAGGATTTATTTTATCATTCCAAATTTGTACCATCTATTCAATTTAAGCTAAGAACTAATCAAATAACATTGTCCGAATACTTGGGCTTGATATATTCAATGTTTTTTTGTTGGGAGAGCTTCAAAGTCCAACAAAGTATCAACGCAAAGTTACTCAGAAAAATGTGATGAATATTGCAAAGGTTAAAACTCAAAAGTTAACCATAAAATATCAATTGTAAAGTTTTTATTTATTAAAAAAGATAGATGTGATTTACATCATCAAATATATATTTTTTTTTCAAGATTTTTTTTTAATACGATGTTTTTTCATGGTCCAAAAAAATCATATATTTCACAACTTCAACAGAATATAACTATTGCGCGCAGGTTAGCACTTACACAAAATAAACTTTAAAATCTCCTTAATCGATAGAAAAAAAAATCAGCTGCAATTAGCTGCCAATTCATGAGTAATTAGCATTTTAATCTACTGCAACTGCAACTGCGTTGTTTGTTTGCTTGATTCGTTGCTTTTTTTTTGCCTGCTTCGTTGTTTTGTTTGTTTTTTTGATTGTTCGGTTTGTTGCTTTGTTGTTATTTTTTGGAGTTGTCTCTCGTTATACAACAACAACAAAATACTAGTTTAGATGCATTATATTATTTGAACTAATGCATATTGCTTACAACAAACATTTTCGCAAATGGAGAACTGACGATCGTACCAAAAGACTGAAGGCAGATGAAAAAGCACGTATTCAAGCAGATTTGAAGTCATTCTTGGGAATAAATGTTGATGTAGTGAATCAGGGACTGGGTACGACAAATGATGGCAATACCTCACGAAGATTTTTTGAGAATCCTGCTAAAACTGCCGATATTGTTGGCGTTGACGCAAACCTGATACATAGATTTAAAATAATATTAAATACAATCAATAGTCAAGCAGCAGATCCTCAAAAATTTGAAATTTATTGCATGAAAACTGCGAGGTTATATGTCAGGCTTTATGAATTTTACTATATGCCAATGACGGTACATAAAGTTTTAATGCATGGAAGTAAAATTGTTTCATCCTCTATTTTACCATTGGGCATGCTATCAGAGGAGGCTCAAGAAGCTCGCAATAAAGAAATATAGGCTCAATCATTCTAGAAAGTGCGATAGAATTTCTACAAATCAAGATGTAATGCACTTGCTTTTAGCTTCATCGGATCCTTTTATTAATGGTTTCAGAACAAATCCCAAAAATAAAACTTTAGAATTGGACGATGCTGTTAAAAAATTACTTGTTGAATAAATAATTAATAATATATGATCATTTTTGAATATTTATTGGTTATGTTATATGGGAGGTGGGCGTAGTTGTGGGCGGACTTGTTTCATTTTTAGAGAAATAATAATTTTTATTGATTCAAATCCGTTTGACAATTTTTAACAGTCTAGGTGTGATAACAGCGAAAATATTGCAACTTTTGTGATTATATTATATGGGAGATGGGCGTAATTGTGGGCGGATTTGATTTATTTTTTCTGGACAAGCTTATCTTTACAAAATATTACACTGTAGAAAATTTTGTTACTGTAGGATGATTTTTGATTTTTGTGTTATATGGGAGGTGGGCGTGGTTGTGGGCGGATTTTAACAAAATTTATTTTTTCATCTAATTTGGCAATATGAGAGACGTGTGCCAAATTTCAAAGCCCTACCTCGATTCCTTTAATTTTTTGCCGCGGCTTGTATGAAGCGGCACCACTGTGCGTCGCTTTCCGCCACCGCTACGCAACGTTTCCTCTCCATACTTCACTTAACTCGCTTATTGTGTGCGGATCATCATTATTTAAATAAAATACCCATACTGTTTATTATTAGTGACACCATACAAATTAAGTGAAATTTATACTGAAACCAATACACAAACAAAGTGATCTTTCATTTTAAAAAACCACGAAAGGCAGCAAATGGTAAGTCAGTCACGCAGTGATTAAAACATTGGTCCTTCGAGCCGCAAAGAACGGCACTATTGGAAAAAAAAGAAAGAAAATCAAATTTGTGACATAAACATATACAAAAGGAGGTTAACTTACAAAATTCGTGCAGTGAGGCGACATATACATACATAGACATATACAAAATTTAGTGCAATTATGTATGTATAATATAATAATAAAAAAAAATTATTGCAAGTAAAATCAAAGTGCAGTGACAAATACATATGTACATACATACAAAAACAAAACAAACAGTTGAAAACGGAAAACACGAAACGGTTCCGTACCGTTATATCAAAATCAAAAAAAAATTTATATCAAAATAAAAAAAAAAAATATTTTTTTGCTAACACAAAAATATAGCGTGTGAAACATATACATAAATACATATAAATATACATATAAAGTATTCTAAAAATTGTGCAAAAAACCCATAACGTGCAATTTCCAAAACAACAAAACTAAAACCATA
>NW_026090364.1:0-17364 GCF_024586455.1 Bactrocera neohumeralis
CGACGTCGATCTTCTGATGATGGCGGTAGAACAATCACAGTCAAAGTGAAAGGAAATGATTTCGTGGTCGACAACTCTTGGGTTGTTCCGTATTCGCCACTTCTTTCCAAAACATTCAGGGCGCATTGTAACGTGGAGTATTGCAATTCAGTGAAGTCCATCAAGTACGTCTGCAAATATGTCACGAAGCTTTTGGTCTTCAAGCTCCTGACCCCAATGATGAAATCACGCGCTATCAAAATGGTCGATACGTATGCTGCAATGAGTCGATTTGGCGTATATTCTCATTTCCCATTCATGAACGCTATCCGAGTGTTACACATTTGGCAGTGCATCTGGAGAACGGTCAACGAGTTTATTTCACCCCAGCAAATGCCGCTCAACGTGCTCAAAACCCACCAGCGACAACATTGACCAGTTTTTTCTCGATTTGCCAAAGTGATCCGTTTGCACGTGCGTTACTTTACTCAGAGATGCCGCGTTATTACACTTGGAATGCTTCATCGAAGAAATTTCAACGTCGAAAGCAAGGTAATGTAGTTCCTGGTCATCCGGATGTGCGTTCTACTGAAGCTCTTGGCCGTATTTATACAGTTCATCCGAAAAATGATGAATGCTTTTACTTACGACTGTTGCTGGTGAATGTTCGTGGCCCGACATCATTTGAATCACTTCGAACTGTCAATGGTGTAGTGCTGCCAACATTTCGTGTTGCATGTCAGGAGCTCAATTTGCTGGAAAACGATACGCATTGGGACACGACAATCGCTGAAGCAACTGTTTCCGCATCTTCAAATCAGATACGCACATTATTTGCGATCATTATTTCCACATGTTTTCCATCGAATCCACGTGAATTGTGGGAGAAGTACAAGGATGACATGTCAGAAGACATTTTGCAAAAAAAATGTACGATACGGTGACGAAGACAATTGATGATGGAAATGTCGGCATGATTTTCCTTGATGCGCCTGGTGGAACTGGAAAGACATTCCTCATATCATTGATTTTGGCTGCAGTTCGTGCAAGATCAGAAATTGCTGTAGCAGTTGCTTCTTCTGGAATAGCGGCAACGATGTTGGAAGGTTGCCGAACCGCTCATTCTGCATTAAAATTGCCATTAAACCTGCAAGCGGTTGAAGAACCGACATGTAACATAGCGAAACATTCAGCAATGGCCAAAGTTTTAATAGCAAGCAAAATCATTATCTGGGACGAATGCACAATGTCGCATAAACGCGCGTTAGAAGCTCTGAATCGCACTAGCGCGAAAGATCTGCGTAATGACGCAAGACATTTTGGGGATGCATTGATTTTACTCTCAGGCGATTTCCGACAAACACTACCAGTAATACCACGATCGACCGCTGCCGATGAGATCAATGCTTGCCTCAAATCATCACCATTGTGGCGTTATGTGTGGAAACTTCAGCTCACGACAAACATGCGAGTTGCATTGCTAAACGATCCATCTGCCGAACTGTTCTCCAATCAACTGCTAACTATCGGTAATGGTCATGTTCCTGTCGACGCATCGAATGGATTCATTTCGTTCCCGCCAAATTTTTGCAATTTCGTCTCAACGAAAGAGGAGCTCATCAACAAAGTGTTTCCGAACATCATTGCTAACCACAAAAACTACGATTGGTTGAGTGAAAGAGTAATTTTAGCAGCAAAGAACAAGGATGTGGATCACTTAAACTTCAAAATTCAAAATCAAATCGTTGGGACACTGCATTCCTTCAAATCTATCGCCTGTGTCACAAACTGTGCAACCAACTAAAAACTTGAAGATGTGCCTGGCTTGCCACCGCACAAGCAATTGAAGGTTGGTTCTCCGCAATCTCAACCAACTGCAACGTTCCAACTGAATTCATTGGATGTGCCCTGCCACCGCACACTTTACAATTGAAGGTTGGTTCAATCATGCTCCGCAATCTCAACCAACCAAAATTATGCAACGGAATTTTCATTCGTCTCGCATTCGCCATGACAATTAATAAATCACAAGGCCAATCATTGAGTGTTTGTGGCTTGAATCTGGAAAATGCGTGTTTTTCACACGGACAACTGTATGTCGCATGTTCCCGTGTCGGAAAACCATCTGTTTTGATCGTTTTCGCACCTGACAACAAAACCAAAAATATCGTATATCACAGAGTGCTTCAATGAAAAATAATTTATATGGCAAAACAACGTTTGCCGGGTCAGCTAGTATATGTATATATTTAAAATTTGCAAAATTATTTACATATGCTGATTATCCATTTGTGTGTCCAGTTTTGTTTGCTTATTTTTTATTAAAACAGCTGTTTGACAGCGAAAAGCTTTTTACCTCACGTGGTGACTTTTTAAAGCTTTTTTCTTGTGAGGTTTGAGCAAGAATAGCTTCACAAAATATGCCTCACAAGAAATCTCTCAAATTTTTCAATCGATATACACAAATTTATCCAACTAGTAGACAAAGAATTTGAAATAAAATAATATTGCGATTGAAAATTGAGATGTAAGCTATCCTATCAAGAGACAAATAATTTGCAACAAAATATTCTATTATTCTTACTTTTTAAATTTTTGATGTTGGGATAACCAGCCACGTCTTACTTAGACTGAAGTGTAAATTAAATTCATATTGTAGTGAAGATAATACAGTGAAATTATTCTGGCTTTTAAATAATTGGTGCTTGGTTGTTCAGAACTTTAATTAAAGTAAAAGTAATTAATTTAGTTATCGAGCTTCCGTTTGCTTGTCATGTTATTGATTTATTTCATTGATAGTAGTTAGTCGATATACACAAATTTATTTACCAATTTGCAGATAATTTAAAGGTGATTAATAATGCTATCTCTAAAAGTTAATCTTTATACATAAAGTATCAATAAAATAAATCAATAACCTGAGAAGCAAACGGAATCTCGATAACTAAATTTTTTACTTATATCCTCGAACCTTGGCACCTCTTATCATCAAAATACATACATAGGTATATGTGGGTTCGTAACCCAGTCTCTGCGGGTTCGACCCTTATTGAAACACGTACTTTTTTCTTTTAAACGTTTATTTTAAATATAATTACACCAGTCACTTAAACATTCGTTGTTTAACTTAGAAACTATTTATATGATTTCTATTTTAAGTTAAGTTTTCTTTAAGTAAGTGAAAAGTGTTGTCAATAGCACACGCTGCATAATATTTAAAAACAAAATTAAACAGTTGGTAGTTACTTTCAAGTAAACGTAGATATTAAAAAGGTATTCAAACGGAGATATTTAAAAAGACACAACCGCACGCTGCTAAGCTCAGAATCAGAATGTGTCCTGCCAGCGTCCGCGGGTTGGCTACCTGGTTTGACTCAGCATTGTTTATTTCGTATTAGGTACGGTTGCTATATTTAGTACGGTCGCATTTTGTTCGTACGCGATCCTGTTGACCGTACGGTCGAGTCTACTGATCCCACATATATCATACACTGCGATTTAATGCATAAAAAATTTAATAATATAACAATGTGATAATACTTACATGAATATATTTTAATTAAAGTTTTGAACAATCAAGCACAAATTATTTAAAAGCCAGACACTTCAGTCTAAGTAACACGTGTCAGGTTATCTTAACATCAAAAATTGAAAAAGTAAGAATAATGGAATATTTTATTCCAAATTATTTGTCTATTTATAAGATAGCTTACATCTCAATTTTCAATCGCATTTTTTATACCCTGAACAGGGTATATTAAGTTTGTCACGAAGTTTGTAACACCCAGAAGGAATCGTCGGAGACCCTATAAAGTATATATGTACATATATAATTGATCAGTATGTCGAGCTGAGTCGATTTAGCCA
This sequence comes from Bactrocera neohumeralis, assembly GCF_024586455.1. Taxonomy (NCBI): domain Eukaryota; kingdom Metazoa; phylum Arthropoda; class Insecta; order Diptera; family Tephritidae; genus Bactrocera; species Bactrocera neohumeralis. Next base: position 3,847 of record NW_026090364.1, read on the forward strand.
TGTCCGTCTGTCCGTCTGTCTGTATATATACGAACCAGTCCCTCAGTTTTTAAGATATCGTTTTGAAATTTCGAAAACGTCATTTTCTCTTCAAGAAGCTGCTCATTTGTCGGAACGGCCGATATCGGACCACTTAACATATAGCTGCCATACAAACTGAACGATCGGAATCAAATGCTTGTATGGAAAACTTTCACATTTGACAAGATACATATATTCACGAAATTTGATATATATTATTTTCTAAGGCATCAATGTAATCTCCGAAAAAATTAATCAGATCAGTTAACTATAGCATATAGCTACCATACAAAACGAACGATCAGAATCAAGTACTTGTATGGATAACTTTCAAAATTGATAAGATATATTCACGAAATTTAATATACACTGGCGGACATAATTATTCACACATCACTGAGTTTACCACAATAACGGTTGTATCTTTTAAATAATAAAAACTAGGTCATAGTTTTGTTCTAAGGAAATCTTTATTCATATCTCAAAAAATAACAATAATTTAACAAATTAATTTTCTGTTTTAAAAAAACCTACAAAAATTGCATATTACTTCATTTATGTGAGGGAAAAAATTATTCACACACTTTTGTTTAACAAGAAAACTTATAATATAATAAAAACATTAATATTTGGTGGGCACACCCTTTTGTTTCAATACGTTTTTAAGTCTATTTTGCATAGAGTGAACTAATTTTTTTGTCACACTTAGCTCTATATTTTGCCATTCTTGTTGAAGAACTTCCTTTAGTTGAGATTTTCTGGTAATATTTTGCTTACTCACACGCCTACCGAGTTCATCCCACAAATGTTCTATGGGATTTAGGTCTGGAGACTGTGGAGGAGTCGGAAGAATATGAGGCACATTGTATATGATCCACATACGCACGTCATGAGCAGTATGTTTGGGGTCATTGTCCTGTTGGAAATAAAAGTGATCCCCAAGGTTTAGCTTTTGCGCGCTTTCTTTTAAGTTATTCTTTAGTATATTCAAATAAACTTTTTTATCCATTATTTCTTCAATGAATATGAGATTTCCAACACCCGCCGCTGACATACAACCGCATACCATGACCCCTCCACCCCCGTGTTTTACTGCACTTATCGTATTATTTTTCTCAAGTTCAGTTTCAGGTTTTCTCCAGACCCGTATCCTGCCAACTGACTGAAAAATGTTGAATTTACTTTCATCGCTAAATAGAACGTTGCTCCAGAACTCAGATGGTTTATCTTTGTATGCTTTTGCGAAGTCCACCCTCTTTCTTTACTAGCCTTGCTGACGAGAGGTTTTTTACTTACGTGATCTGTAGCCATCACGATGCAAGGTCCTCCGTACTGTTTTTGCGTGAATATGTTTCCCAATTTCTTCACGAACTTCTGCTGCCACCTGCGTAGAGGTAATTTTGGGATTCTTTTTAACTTTTCTTACAATTTACCGTTCTTCAGCGTTGGTCAGCATACGGGGTCTGCCGGTATGAGCACGACTCTGAAGGTCTTCTTCTCCTTTAAAGCGCTTTATGATGCTGTTAATAGTATATCTGCTTCTATTTACAAGTTTACCAATTTCGGCACTTGACTTTTTTGTTTATGTAAATTTAAAATTATTTTTCTTTCCACGACGGTAGTTTCTTTTAACTTACTCACTTGCACAAATAACAATACCGTATGTCGGAAATTCAATGTAAAATTACAAATTTCGAGTGTAGCATTCATAGCGGTACTTCTCCAAATGCTTCCGTTAGATATTATTGCTAAAATTTTTAATTTAAATGGCATGACTTTGAATTGTATGAATAATTTTGTCCCTCACATAAACAAAGTAAAATGCAATTTTTGCAAATTTATTTAAAATGGAAAGTTAATTTGTAAAATTAATGTTATTTTTAAATACCAGAGATATGAATAAAGATTTCCTTAACCTAGTGTTTATTATTTAAAGATACAACCGTTTTTGTGGTAAACTCAGTGATGTGTGAATAATTATGTCCGCCAGTGTATATTATTTTCTAAGACAAGAAATTGTTCAGATCGGTTAACTATATGCTTGCCATACAAACTGAACGGTCGGAATCAAATGCTTGTATGGAAAACATACACATTTGACAAGATATATTCACGAAATTTGGTATATATTATTTTCTAAGGCAACAAATTTATCTCCGAAGAAATTGATCAGATCGGTTAACTATAGCACATAGCTGCCATACAAACTGAACGATCGGAATCAAGTTCTTGTGTGGACAACTTTCACATTTGACAAGATACATATATTCACGAAATTTGGTATAGATTATTTTTTAACTCAACAATGTAATTTCTACAAAACTTGTTCAGAACGGATATAGCTTCCATACAAACTGAACACATAGTTAATAACAGAAATGCACCTGTGAAGGGTATTTAGCTTCGGTGCAACCGAAGTTAACGTTTTTTCTTGTTTTTATTTCAAATTCTTTGTCTATTATTTGGCAGTGACAATTGTCCGTTAGCTCCAAAAGATTCTAACAGATGGCGCTAATTATTGATTGTCTTACTTAGACTGAAGTGTAAATTAAATTCATATTGTAGTGAAGATAATACAGTAAAATTATTCTGGCTTTTAAATAATTAGTGCTTGGTTTTTCAAAACTTTAATTAAAGTAAAAGTAACTAAATTTAGTTATCGAGCTTCCGTTTGCTTGTCATGTTATTGATTTATTTCATTGATAATAGTTAATCGATATACTCAAATTTATTTACCAATTTGCAGATAATTTAAAGGTGATTAATAATGCTATCTCTAAAAGTTAATCTTTATACATAATGTATCAATAAAATAAATCAATAACATGAGAAGCAAACGGAAGCTCGATAACTAAATTTAGTTTCTTACATACATAGTATCGAGTGATTTTTTAAGAGCTTGATAACTTTTTTTAAAAAAAAAACGCATAAAATTTGCAAAATCTCATCGGTTCTTTATTTGAAACGTTAGATTGGTTCATGACATTTACTTTTTGAAGATAATTTCATTTAAATGTTGACCGCGGCTGCGTCTTAGGTGGTCCATTCGGAAAGTCCAATTTTGGGCAATTTTTCGAGCATTTCGGCCGGAATAGCCCGAATTTCTTCGGAAATGTTGTCTTCCAAAGCTGGAATAGTTGCTGGCTTATTTCTGTAGACTTTAGACTTGACGTAGCCCCACAAAAAAAATAGTCTAAAGGCGTTAAATCGCATGATCTTGGTAGCCAACTGACGGGTCCATTTCTTGAGATGAATTGTTCTCCGAAGTTTTCCCTCAAAATGGCCATAGAATCGCGAGCTGTGTGGCATGTAGCGCGATCTTGTTGAAACCACATGTCAACCAAGTTCAGTTCTTCCATTTTTGGCAACAAAAAGTTTGTTAGCATCGAACGATAGCGATCGCCATTCACCGTAACGTTGCGTCCAACAGCATCTTTGAAAAAATACGGTCCAATGATTCCACCAGCGTACAAACCACACCAAACAGTGCATTTTTCGGGATGCATGGGCAGTTGGCCACCAAGATCATGCGATTTAACGCCTTTAGACTATTTTTTGTGGGGCTACGTCAAGTCTAAGGTCTACAGAAATAAGCCAGCAACTATTCCAGCTTTGGAAGACAACATTTCCGAAGAAATTCGGGCTATTCCGGCCGAAATGCTCGAAAAAGTTGCCCAAAAAGACTTTCCGAATGGACCACCTAAGACGCAGCCGCGGTCAACATTTAAATGAAATTATCTTCAAAAAGTAAATGTCATGAACCAATCTAACGTTTCAAATAAAGAACCGATGAGATTTTGCAAATTTTATGCGTTTTTTTAAAAAAAATTAAAAATCACCCGATATATCCTGGAACCTTAGCACCTCTTATCATCAAAATACATATAGTATATTATACACTGCGATTTAATGCATAACAAATTTAATAATATAACAATGGTATAATACTTACATGAATATAATTTTATTAAAGTTTTGAACAATCAAGCACTAATTATTTAAAAGCCAGAATAATTTTATAGAATTATCTTCACTATAATATGAATTTAATTTACATTTCAGTCTAAGTAACACGTGGCAGGTTATCTTAACATCAAAAATTGAAAAAGTGAGAATAATGGAATATTTTATTGCAAATTATTTGTCTATTTATAAGATACCTTACATCTCAAATTTCAATCGTGTGTTTGTTATTGCCACCTGCTTAACCGTAGCCCGAGTGTTATTAGGCAAAAACTCAGTATTTGGCTTACGCCAAACGTACATCTTTCCATCTGATCCATGTAGGTTAAATTTACTCTCATCAGTGAACAATACCTAGAAAATAAATGACAAGATAAAAGATAATCGAGTTTAACCATTTTTTTCTAAATTGCCTTGTTCCAAAAGTGAGAATCTTTCAACAAATACTTACAAAATTTCACCATTGTAATTTTATTCTTTTTACTGATGTAAGGTTTTTTTCCGGCGAATACCTTTGAAATTATTCTTCCTTATCACGTTACGAATGGTCTCGGCATAAACCTCTTGTTTAAAATTCTTGTTAAGCATATTTTTTAATTCTTTAGCCGTTGTAAATGGTTTCTTTTTATTTCTCCCAAAATCCAACGCTCATCATAGTCATTTAATTTCTTTCCCTGGCCAATACGACTTTTATTTTCTACTTGAAAATTTTTAACATGCAGTTGAATGATAGCATGATCTGTGGACGGGCATCGGTCAACAATTTCGGCGATGTTACGCACGGATTTATCTTCTCCATATAATTTTATAATTAAATGCCGCGTTTCTAAAGTCGTTTGCTTGTTTCGTTGATTAATTTTGTCTAAATGACTCTCAGCCGACCTTGTCACGAAACGCAGCTACATCACATTTCTATACCTCACATTGGCAGACAAAATCCTCATATACGAACAACACACCACACTCACCACTCACCTTCCACATCACACAAATACACTCAAATATGACACCACACTACCAACCAGAACACAACAACTTTCACAAAGGGACGGATGACTCCAGCCACTTTCACTTCGCTTTTTGCCTCCTTACGAGTCAAGACTCAAGGCACACGCGCGAGTTAATTTATTTACTCGTTATGAATAAAATAAATATAATTTTAAGTCAGCCAATGAGATTGGTACTGACTGATCCTTTATTCGTTTAATAATTCACAGTATACACATGTACTTAAGTATTGAATATATTAAACTTAAACTGTAACTTTTCAAGTGGTATACAGAACTTGTTACTCGGCAGTCGATAATGATAAAGTGACCTCGAGGCTATTGTTCCAGTTGCTTATATAGGCTATGCTTATCGCTGCTCATACTATTGAGATGCTAGTTGTTTACTAGTAAATAACTATTTGGGTTGTTATTGTTTGTTGTACTGATAGTGCGCTTCTATTGTTCTAAGATAAAGTTGTTTTGATGATTTTTCTTTAATGTTTACTGAAAGATAAGGTTGTGGTTAAAGGTTAAAGTATTAACTCTCCCCTCTCTTGTGAAGAATAGATCTCCTGATCTATACTTGAGTCTTGAGTAGATGAGTCATTTCTACACGTTCTATGGTAGCGTTGTAGTTTCTTAGATATACAGTTGTTTGATAAATTATATATATAGTTTGAATATTACAAATATACTTAATCCTAGGACTACAAGTACTCCTATAGTTATGAACATATTCTTGATTGGGTGTTCTTCAAATGGTATTAACAATTTGTTTAATTTTTTAATGTTGTCAAATTGATATTCGTTTTCTGATTTCAATATTTCAAGAATGTGAATTCTTTCGTTTCCATTAGCTATAATATAATCTTTAATTTCTTGTTCCTGGTTGTGGAATACTTCTGAGTCAATAATAATTGTTTCATTAAATTGTATTAAATTCGATCCTTCAATTGATTTTCCGTTTAAAATATGTTTTCCTTGTAATACGATATTACCGTGTCCTAAATCTATAAAAGGTGCGTTATTTTCTTGGATAACATTACAATGGGCTTCGTAACCTTTGATCATTGGTATTGTACAATTGTCATTAGGTTCTTGTTTACAAATATATTTACTTAAATTAATTTTACATTTAGATGCTAATATTATTTTATCTCCACATTTACTTACGATTTTATTCATATCCAAAATGCCTTGACGATAGGATAATGGAGTAACTTTGTATGTTGTGCATTTCTTTTCAATGACTGGATATTTATAAATTACAATGAAAGTGTCGTCTAATCTACCTACATGCGTGTCTGCATATTCGAGTATGTCAATAACCGGTATACTAGTTTGTCCCTTTCCTAATATCCTTTCAATCTCGTCCGTATTTATTGCTGCTGAATAAAAATTTCCGTTGTTCGCGAAATTAATTGTCATAGTTAAGTCAAATAACTCCTTGTATAATTCCTGCAATACAACTTTTTGTTGAATTGTCTTAATATTAAATGTTTTCATCATTATTTCAAAGTTGGAATTAATTTGTCTTTGATTGTTATTATTTTCAATTATGTCGTTGAGTATTGTTTTAATTTCAATCAGGTCGACGTGGTCTGGGACTCCTGTGATAAATTTCAAAATCGATCCTAAGAAATCAAGAGATCTTGAGCGTCTGGCTCGTCCATTATTCAGTAGTTGTTTTCTGAGGATTTCTATTCTGTTGAACAATGCTGTTTCTGTTGCGTCTTCACTAGGCATCTCTCCTTTATGTTCGGCGATTTTGTAGTATGGTTTAAGTATTTTGCTTAAGTTCGTCATATGGAATAGGTACTCATGTTCTTGATACAAAAATGATGGGTCAGTCTCGGTTAACACGTACTTGCGATCTTGTAAGTCGGTTATTTCCTGAGCTAAGGATGTTGCTAGGATTAATGTTAGCGTTATCATCATCATTGTTTCTGAGGTTGTCCTTGTGTACGATCTTCCCCTCCGTTGTTAAAATTGTGTCCTCACGATTCTCTTGTACGGTTTTCTTCAAATAGCGATTTGTTTTATTTCGTCGGTTTTGTTTCACATAAACTGTTTGTCCTGTTTTATATTCCTTTTGTGTTCGTTTTTTATTGTGGTATGATAGCATATACTCCTGCTTATTTTCGATCAGTTCTTTTATTCCTTCAGTCTTGCTCCTTTCAAAAAATAATTCGATAGGTTTCCTTTTTGTGACGGAATGTATTGTCCTATTGTATTCCTTGATTGCGATGAATAGTTCTTCAGTCGCAGTTGATTTATTTTGTTTAATGCGCATTCTAGTAATTTCCAGAATGGTTGAATGCAGCCGTTCAACTTGAGCGTTCGATGTTGAATGGTTTGCTGCGGTCATTGAATGTTCAATATATAGCCGTTGGAATAGAGCTTTTGCTGCTATGCTATTAAATATAGTCTCGTTATCAGTCATTAGTTTATTACAAAATGGGAATATTTGTATGAGTACTTCCTCTAATATTTTGTAGAATTCTCTTTTGTCGTTTAATTTTCTCATATATGCGTATTTTGAGAATCTATCTATACATGAGAGATACATTGTTTTATCGATTTCAAATATGTCCATTTGTATTTGTGTGCCTATACCTTCAGGTATGAGGGTTTTTGCATAAACTTGTTTTGTCGGGTGGCGTTCGTATTTGTTCTCTTTACAAATGCTACAATTTCTAGTTAGTCGGATTACATCATTTTTTATATTTGGCCAATAGCAAGTTTCTAGTATCTCTAATGTATTATTTTTTGCGTTTCTCTGTGCTCTTTCATGCGTATGTTTAATTATATTTTCTCTATCCTCTTCACTCGTAATGTCCTTTAATAAATTTTGACAAAAAACCTTTTTCTCTATATTAAATGAAGAGTTTATAATATCCTGAATTTCATACCAGGTTTCTAGTGTAGTGTGAAATGCGGTCGTGATATTGGGTTTGATAATTTTCGTTAGTGTATCTATCAAGTCTTGTGATGTGATGTAATTAACATAAAATCTCTCGTTTGCAAAAATTGTTGCTCTTTCTAATGCATTTTGTTCACATTTTTTTATCACAATTTGTGTTTTAAATTGGTTCAGTGGAGCGCTGACATCTTTAATTCTGATTGACGAGGATGATTCCTGCGAGTGTATTGAGTCATTCGTTGTTACGTTTACTTGACGGCTGAGTGCGTCGGCTACTACATTTAAATCTCCTTTAATATATGTAATTTTTGCTCCGTAGTCTTCTATAAAATTTTTCCATCGTTTTAGTTTTGAATTTGGGTTGTCCTCTGATATTGAAAAAAATAGTTTCTAAGTTTCTTCAGAGCCCAAACGATTGCTAACATTTCTTTTTCGTTTGTTGAGTAATTCTGTTCAGTTCGCGTTAATGTACGTGAAATGAATGCTATAGGTTTCTTGCCTTGTGACAATACAGCTCCAATCGCATGATTGCTTGCGTCTGTAGTCAAATCAAATCCTTTTCCAAAATCTGATTGGAATAATTCTATTTGTTCTTTTAGTTTATTTTTTAGTGTTTCAACTGCTTTAAGTGCTTCGTCATCTAATTTTACATGTACTGAGCTACTTTTATTCTTTGAAATATTACCATTCTCTCCTCGTAGGTAGAGTGTTAATGGTTTCGTTATGGATGCAAATCCTTTTATAAATTTTCTATAATATGAGGTCATTCCCAAGAAAGATCTTAAGTCTTCAAATTTGTAGGGGTTTTGTACCTATCTATAGCTTCTATTTTTCCTGGATCTACTGTAATTCTACCGTTTTTAATTATATGTCCTAAAAATTCTGTCTGTCTTTGAAAAAATTTTGACTTTTCATCCGAGATTTTCATATTGGCTGCGTGTAAAGTGTGTATTATATTGGTGATATCTTTCATATGTTGTTCAGGGTTAGCTGAATATATTAGGACATCATCTATATACACTTATGCGCATACTCTATGAATGGTCTGAGGATGTCGTCAACACATCTTTGAAAGATCGACGGTGCGTTTTTCAGTCCAAATGGTAGTCGTAGAAATTCATATTTGGCATTATTTATTGAAAATGCTGTTTTTTCCTGTCTTCTTTTTTTATTTTAATTTGATGAAATCCTGATTCTAAATCTAGCGTCGTGAAGTATTGTGCTTCTCCTAGGTTTTGGAGCATCATGGTGATGCCCGGAATGGGATATCTATCAGCGATTGTTTGCGCATTTAACTTCTGGAAGTCAATAACCATGCGTCTTTTTGGGTTGCCTTGCTCGTCATTCCCTTTTTTAGAAACTGTCCATATGGGTGAATTGTACGGGCTTTTGCTTGGCTGTATTATTTCATTATCTAATAATTTTTTTATTTCAGTTTCTACAAATGCTCTATCCGCTTGGGGGTATGGATACTGTCTGACCCAAATAGGATTATTGGTTTCTGTTCTGATTTCTGCCTCTACTGTAGTTACGTAGGGTAATGTTTTACTCTGGTCATTTCTTTTCATTAATTCAGTTATTTCTTTTTTATACATTTCTTCTCCTATCATATAATTTATTCTTGTTAATTTATTCTTTTTCACAATTAATACATTTCTTTCGGTATCTATCATTGCTTTCATTTGCTTTAAACCTTTAATTCCTATCAAGAAATCGAAATCTTGTAAGGTATCGAGTTCTAAAAATTCCATACTGAATCCTATTATATTCACTTTCTTTTTATATTTAATTAATGATTTACCGTGTAAAGTAGCGGCTTGTTTTTTACCTTCTACTTCTATCCTTTTTGCGTGAGGGAATTTTGGATTAACATAATTTTCTTCTGCACCACTATCAATTAAAATATACACTGAGTTACCTTCTTCTGTGGTCCTTACAAGCGTTGGTAACCCATGCCTTAGAATAAAAAATATTCTTCCTGTTCGTATTCTGTATTTGATTGTTGATCGTGTGTAATTTGGTTGATCCGTTGATTCTTCGGTTGTATATTAGCATGACTTGTATTATCTCGTACTCGTTTGTATCCCAATGCACCTGCTACCTTCTTAAATGGATTTTGTTCTGATGATGGTTGTATCGTGGAATGTACTCGAGGTTCTGATGGCGTGAATCATGTTGCATTGTACGGGCGATACTGTAGGCATCTGCTAATGTTGTGCAGGCTCGTGCATAGATGGCATTCTTGATAGCTACACTTCTCAGTCCTTGGATTTTTTGTGTCAATACTTGGATTATTCGTTCTTCCTTGTGTGTCATCTCAATCTTGGATAGCACTACATTCAATGCTTGGTTCAGATTGTCATAATATACATGCAGTGGTAGTTCTTTTTGTTGTATTTTCATCATATCTTCCTCCAGAACGTACATATATTGGTCGTTTGTCGGCATAGGAATCGTCTAGCCTATCGATGATGTCTTGGAAGTTTCTCTTTACGTTGTGGTTGATAAGGATCTGTGCTGCTTTGCCAGTAATTTTTCCTCTGATCATTATTAATGCTTGGGCATATATATTATGTCCTTCGAATTGTCGTATGTCTTCCATTAATGTGGTTGCTACTTTCCTCCAATTCCTGTATTCGTTGTAATCACCATTAAATTCTGTTAGTGTTTTAAACATATTCAGATCCACTTCTTCTGGTCTGGTGTAAGAACATATTTGTTCTGTGATTTATTTATTTTATTCTATAATTTAGATAATGCCGAAACCAAACAGCGAAAAACGGACAAATTACCTTCTTATGTCGCGAAATATCCTATTTTTAAAACTGGTGGCGTCCTATTGTTTTGCAAAGTTTGCAACAAGTCTGTGTCTTCAGAAAGATTATACTCTTTGCAATCGCAGTTTGGCACATAGTGAAGCGGAAAAAAATCATCAACATGTACGCAGCCATTATTAACTCAAACCACAAGTTCCAATCAAAATCAGTTCGCGCAAGATTTATGCAAAGCATTAGTTGCATCGGACATTCCACTTTATAAATTAAGGAATGAAAACCTAAAAAGTTTTTTTTGGAAAATATGTACATAGATTTAACTATTCCTTCTGAAACCTCCATGCGTAGAATAGTTGGTGAAATTTACAACGAAACTCTTGAAACCATAAGAATGCAAATAAAAACAAATATTTGGAGATATCGATTGACGAGACAACCGACTCGTCTGGGAGATACATTGCTAACGTCGTTTGTGACATATTGGATACGGATCCCGAAGAGGCCAAAAAACATTTTTTGGTGCATGTAGCAGAGTTAGAGAAACCCGATCACTCTGCTATTGCTAGATGTTTTGACGATGCAATTAAATTGCTGGACCCAAAATTTGACAAAACTCGTATTCTTTTATTTCTCACAGACGCTGCGCCGTATATGGTGAAAGCCGCGGCTGCTTTGAAGATTTTCTATCCAAAGATGACGCATTTAACATGTCTCATTCATGGCCTCCACAGAGTATGCGAAAAGATTCGCGAGAGCAGTCCAAAAGTCGACCAATTAATCTCTAGCGTAAAAAAATTTTTTGTTAAGGCGCCAAAAAGAGTACGTATTTTCAAAGCCACTGAGCCAGAGCTCGAATTGCCTCCACAGCCTATTATCACTCGATGGGGTACTTGGCTGGAGGCAGCTTTTTATTATGCGAAAAATTTCAAAGAAATTAAACACATATTTTTTTTGCTCGATAAAACTGAATCAAAATTTGTACAAATTGCCATTGATATTCTAAACGATGATGACGTCCGCCTCAACTTAATTTCTATCTCAAGTAATTTCGGGTTTATACTCAAATCATTTAAAACTTTGTAATCAAACGGATTAGCTCTTAGTTGAGTATGCAACTTAGAGTAATATTGGAGGCCAAAGAAATACTTCAACAAAGTGGTAACGATATTAGAGTACGAAAATTTAATTCGATTTTAACAAAAAACAAAGGTTTTCCAATAATAAAAGAAATATTGAATCAAATTTCTGGAGAGAAGATTGGTGCTACGTTAAATTACGACATTGCAGAAATTTGAGCTTTTAGATTCGCACCCCTGACTTCAGTTCAAGTAGAAAGATCGTTTTCGATGTATAAATCTATTTTTCGCGACAATCGGCAAAGTTTTTTAATAAGTAATTTAATGCTAATGCTTGTGATTTATTCAAATAATAAGTCAAAAATTAAAATATTTCTATTTCATTTTCAAATTCACAAGAAAAATCTGTGGTACTATGAATAAGTACTTTTTTAAGTTTATTTTTCTTTTTTACAACAAGAGAAACCTTTGGTACTAAAAATACGTACTCTTTTAAGTTTTTTGTCTCCTTAATATACATATTATAAACATAAAATTTACATAAAACAATTTTGTAAGGATTTTTTAAAGTGCAATTTTAAGTGCAAAAAACGCAATTTTTGGAATAATTTTATTGCGCCAAAAATGAAGTTTTTAGTGCAATTTTTGGATTGCCCTGGTAATAACAATCGATAAATGTATCGATGAAATTAAGGCGGAAAACTTCCTTGCTGTTGCTTATAATTTAGTAGAGCTGTGCCTTCATTAGAAGACCAGTACATTATGTCAAATATATTTGAAAATTATAAAACGCCCATAGGACAGACAAAAGACATAGAAAGTGTTAACGAAGAAAATGATGCCGCAGGTTCTAAACGTAATTTGATACTCTCGCAACAATGTTGCTAAGGAGAGTATTATACTAGTTTTGTTCACGTAACGGTTGTTTGTAAGTCCTAAAACTAAAAGAGTCAGATATAGGGTTATATATACCAAAGTGATCAGGGTGACGAGTAGAGTCGAGATCCGGATGTCTGTCTGTCCGTCCGTCCGTCTGTCCGTCCGTGCAAGCTGTAAATTGAGTAAAAATTGAGATATCATGATGAAACTTGGTACACGTATTCCTTGGCTCCATAAGAAGGTTAAGAAACCGAAAACCTATAAAGTGTCATAACTAAGCCATAAATAAAGATATTAAAGTGAAATTTGGCACAAAGGATCGCATTGGACAGGGGCACATTTGGACGCAATTTTTTTGGAAAGTGGGCGTGGCCCCGCCCCCTACTAAGTTTTTTATACATATCTTGGAAACTACTATAGCGATGTCAACCAAACTCTCGTTTTCTTCAGCATTTCCATATACACTTCAAAATGGAAGAAATCGGATAATAACCACGCCCACCTCCCATACAAAGGTTAGGTTGAAACTCACTAAAAGTGCGTTAACCGACTAACAAAAAACGTCAGAAACACTAAATTTTACGGAAGAAGTGGCAGAAGGAAGCTGCACCCAGGCTTTTTTTAAAAATTGAAAATGGGCGTGGCGCCGCCCACTTATGGACCAAGAACCATATCTCAGGAGCTACTAGACCGATTTCAATGAAATTCGGTATATAATGTTTTCTTAACACCCTGATGACATGTACGAAATATGGGTGAAATCGGAAGCTCGATAACTAAATTTAGTTACTTATGTACATATATCCTGGAACCTTAGCACCTCTTATCATCAAAATACATATAGTATATCATACACTGCGATTTAATGCATAACAAATTTAATAATATAACAA
>NW_026090365.1:0-21783 GCF_024586455.1 Bactrocera neohumeralis
CAAAACTGGTGGGCTGCAGAGTGTCCTCGCGGTCCGGTGTCGCGGAGGAGCGGGAGAGGTCCGTCCTCGCGGTGGACGTGGGGGTGACCGAGGAAGTGAAGAAACAGACGACTTGCAGGCGTCGCCATACTCGACGAAGGCACTGTGGTGGTGGTGGTGGTGGTGGCGGTCTCTCCGCAGCGGGCGGCGCGGTGCGCGGTGTGATGTGAGCCGCCGTGCTCAGCCCAGGTGCCGTGGAGGGGACGCCCGAGGGCAAAATCGAACGGCCCCACAGCGTGGATCCGCCCAATCCAGGCGTGGGACTGTACGCAGCGGCGCCATCCGTGGCGGCGGCGGTAGAGCTGACGCCATGGTGGTTGTGGCCCGCGGCGAACAAAGCATCGTCGCCGATGTCGCGGTAGTCCTGCAAAGCCGCCTCGTGCCCTGCAACTTCAAGTGAAACCATCACGTCAGTGGTGTGGGGACAGCATCGGAGGAAATGAATGGGGCGACCCACACCGCGACGTGCAATCACACTGCGAGAGCTCACCGAATAGAGGCACACCGTGTCGCCCTTCCGTCCGCCCGCAAAGACCAGTGTCGCGCCGGTGTGCATCGCCGCCGCACTCGCAGTCGCGCCAGAAGCGAGGGAGGCGTGATAGCCAATGGGAGTAGCGGTCATGGACGAGGTGCACTGCGACGGCGGCGGCGGCGGCGGGGTGCGTTTTCCTTGGTGTTGCTCCTGCCGAACATGACTGCAGAAGAGTGGTGAAGATGGTGGGGAGAAGGCAAATCCGTCTCCTGCGAGCGCGCCGTAGTCCGAGGAAAGAGGACATGAGGTGGCGTTGTAGAGATGGACGCCGGCGGTGGCGTAGGAGCGGGCCCCAGCCTTGCCGCTACCGGTGGTGGTCGTTGGTAGCCAGTCAAGGCGCGGACAGGTCGTGCAGCGTGCTTCAGCACCACAAGTGGTTCGGGGCAGCGCATGTTGCCGCAGCTCACACCGCCGGACAGCGCGGTGGCGGTTCCCAAGTCAGCAGTTGGTCCACGTGGTAGACGAGAAGACGATGCGTCGTGCCAACCGCCACGCGATCCTGCTCAGCAGTCACGGCCAAGCTGAAGATGCTCTCGCCGACAAACACACAAACCGCTCGCTGGGGACATGCCGCCGCCAGCTGTGGACCCCTCGCTGCCTTCGCTGCTGCGGTGTACTTCCCGTGACCAGAAAAAGGAGTGGAAGAGGCTATTGCTACCCTCTCCGCCGGCGGACCTCAGACTGTCCTCTTGCACATCGCTAGTCGCCTCCTCTGCCTTCCCTCCGTCACTCTGTCTGGGAAGAGGGGAGAAGGAGTGCAGATACGGCCGCGGCGGCGGCTCCTGCGAGAAACCTGTCGAAGGCTGCGAAAGCGTCCACGTCGGCGAGCGGCTCGCCGCAAGGGTGGGCGGCGTGGGCGTCGAGGTCGGCGTGCTTTCCCCTGTCGCTGCCGACGTTGCGTCCGCGGACTCTCTCCGGCCTTCTCTCGGCTGCCGCTGCGGCTGCGTGCGACGCATGTGGGGAGAGACCCACGTGGCGCCAGACCGCGCGGGCGGCGGTGCGTGGGCGGCGGGGAACAAGGTTGGGGGAGAAGGCCGCGGCGGCGCTGGCGGAGACGCGGCGGGGGGCGGCCCTCACCTTCTGCGAGAACACCGCACTGAGGTTGAAGAGCGAAAGGGCGCCGGCGGTACTTCCGACAAACAAGGTGTGTCCGCAAATTTGTAGAGCGGAGACGGGTGCGCGGGCCTCCAGTGTGAGCATTTGCTCCCCCATGAATTCGCCAGTCAGCTCCGGCACGCTGTACAGCGGGAGGAACTCGGAGGGCGTGGAAGCGGTGCCGCTCCTCTTGCGCAGAGCCATCAATGCCGCGGCTCGTGAGCACATTTTGTAGGCCTTGACCAGCACCTGGCCGGTGGAAAGACCCAGGGCAATGTAGCGCCTGCCCGGCTCTCCCCTCCCCGCCCTCCGCTCTCGGCGGAGAGCGGAAGCAAGGGGTCCATGGTCGACGTGACAGCCGTCACGCGCGACGCGGGGCTGCCGTCTCCGATGGCAGGAGGAGCTGAGAGCGATAGACCTCGCACACTCGGTCCTTCCCAGTCTCCACATCGCTACTAAGAACGTAGACGACGCCTTGCAAGGCAACGAGGAGGCCGAAGCAACCCCAGTGGAGGGGGCTCTGGTGAATCTTCATGCCGAGCGTCGACACGTTGAGCTTTCGTTCGAGGGCAAAAGGGCGAGGCACGGCGGAGGTCCGCGCGCTCAGGGGTCGAGGAGGACGGCAAGAAGAGGCCCGCGATCGCCGGCCGCTGCGCCACCACCACCACCACCACCGCTACCGCCCGCCCAATGCGGTGCCGATGGAGGACGCCGTCCCAACGCCCGTGGAGCCGCCCGGCGACTGCTGATACACCGGGAGCGGAGAGGGCGACCGCCCCGTGCGAGACTGTCCAGCCGACGCCCCGCCTGCAGTCGCGGTGAATGGGGTTGGAACGGAGCATCGCCTCGCTCTCGGCGGCGTAGACGGCGAGGGGCGGAGCAGAGGCCGCACTCATGGCGGCGGCAGAGGCGGCGGTGCCGCAGTCTGATGCGCCAAGAAAGTAGCAGTGCGTTGATGTTGCTTATACTGATCGGGCTCGCACCGAAGGAAGCGGCGGACTGCAGAGGGCACAGGTCGTTGTCCCTAGACGCACCGGCGTGCACAACGCAGCCGACGCGACCGGCGAGGAGCGATTCCGTCGGCCCGCTGCGGCTGTAGTCGTCGTGGGGAGAGTGGCGAAGGTCGAGAAGTAAGGACGAAGGTGTCGCAGCAGCAGCGGTCACGTGAACGGCCGTCGGCGAGGCCCCCACTGTGGGGGGTAGCAAAGCAGCTGCTCCGGTCCCCCTGACTCCCCGTGCGACGGTGGTGGTCGGTGGCGGTGATGGTGGGGAGATGAAAGCCAGTTTCGCGATGCTCACGCGGTGTGGCCGCTCCGTTCGCATGCCCTGCCATCTCCGCCGCTACCAGCTGAGTGCGATACAAGCCGTCGTCGTCGTCGTCGCCGTTGTCGCGCAGGCGAGTGAAAAACGAGAGAGAAGACAGGGGCGCCGTGGCCAGGCCGCGGCCGCTAGCGACTCCAGTCCCACGTCGCGCTATTGCTGTTGCTGCCACCGCCAAAGCCGACGGCCTTGGCGCGATCGCGATTGTGGGAGCGGTGAGGTCGGCGGCCGCGCCAGACGAGGGTCCGTCACCGCTCGCTTGCTTGGGCGACTTGTCCTCGCGGCCGCGTCGGCCGGATCGGCAAGGGCGACGCGCGTGTGCGCTGTGGTCATTCTGTGCTGCCACTGCTGCTGCCCAGCGAGCGCATCGCCGGCGGTGTGTGCATCCGCAGCGGCAGCTCCTCCTCTGGGCGATCCTCGCGGCCGGACAGAGTCGCGACATTTCCGTCGTCTCGGGTGCTCCGCGGGGGCGGCAGCTACCCGCACCCAAACGAGGCGGAGTGACGCCGACTTGAAAGGCAGCGGAGGGCGAGAGAGGTACGGGCGTCCAGTTCTCCGCGCCGTCGTGGCCGATGCCGTCATGGAGGCGTACCGTGTGGGGGTTGTGGTGAGAAAAGACGTTGGTGGTTCTGTTGGACGTGGGCAGTCGAGGCTGCGGGAGAGAGTTTTGCGGTACTGCTTTTTCCTCGTACGTCAGCTTTGCCGCTGGCGCTGCGCCGTTTCGGCTGCCCATCCGCTCCGTCGCCGTTAGGGGGGTTCCGGTGTGGGAGTGAGAGGACAAGTAGTTGAGAAGGCTGTTCCGCCTCGAAGCGGACCGCGACGAAAAGGAAAGGCGTCCGTCCGTTGAAGGCGTCGCGGTGGCAGCGTTCGTCTCGCCCTGGCTGGAGGGCGAGACGAACTCAGGGAGAAAGCGATTGGGAAAGGGACTCTCGTAGAGTCGCTGCTTCTTTCGCTTCTCGTTGCGCGTGGAATTCCCTTCAGCGTTGGCTCTCGACTGTGTGGACGCTCTCCCGCTAGGACCGACGGAAACGGGACGGTTGCCTAGCGGAAAGATGCGCGGCACGTCCACGGTGAAGGCGCTTCGTCCATCCTCTTGGACGAGCGCCCTGCCGGCAGCGGCAACGGCGTTGCTGCTGCCACTGCTGCTGCCGGTCCTTGGTTGAAAATGGAGTTCGTGACGCCGCGGCAAGAAGAGCGTCTCGAGAGATGCGGCGGCGCTCTCGAGGCGGCTGTCTCCGACAAGAAGTTGCGCCCGCTGGCGACACCCAATGTAACGCGCATCGTCCTCGTCGTTCAAAGACTCGACCGCGGCGCTGGCTTTGGTTCTGCGGCGGAGGCTCTTCCAGCTCTTGCAAGAACTCGCTGTTTAAATGACTCATGGAATGAACGGTTGTAAGGCGGTGCGCAGCAGCTCAGCAGCAGGAGCAGCAGTCGTTGTGGTTGCTTCCTTTGCCGCTGCCGTCGCTGTCGACACACGCGTCAGTGGTGAAGTCGGATCTCGATGCCAGCGCCCGCAGCGGTCCGTGGCAGATTCGCGATACGTGTTGGTGAGCGCTGCGCGGAGAGAGTGCCGGAGAGGAGGAGGAAGAGGAGGAGGAGGCAGCGCGTGCAGAGCGCGAAGGAGACGCAAGTCGCTCACAAGCCACCAGCTGCGGCTGCTGCTGCTGCGGTGGAGGTGGAAAAGGAGAGGATAAAGGAGAGGTGGAGCGGGGAGAGTCGGTGAAGTCGAGAACGCGCGCGGCAAAGCCGTTGCGGCGGCGGCCGCCGGGCGTCCAACGAGTTGCTAGACCCACGCGGAGAGAGCGGAGAATGGCGCACCACTTACGCACACACACACCAAAGGCCGCAGCCTTCGATGTCGTCGTCGTCGTCGTCGTCGCTGGCAACGGCAACGGCGATTCCAAATCGAAAAAAGACGGGAGGGCGCGTCCATCGACTTTGTCGACGGCAGACGGCGGGACGGAATGATCGATGCTGCGGTTCATGGCCGCGTTGTGGTGGCAGCGGCTGCTTTTTTGTTTTCAACAGCAACATTATACAGCAGCAGAAGAAGAAGAAGAAAGAAACTCGAAGCGTTGTCTGGGGAGTTCTCCTTCGCTGAGGGCCTCGATCCTTTTCCTCCCCGTCGTCGTCGTGGTCCACCCACACCACCTCGTCCACGGGCACGCCGCGCTGCCGCCGCCAAAGTTGCTGACAGCCCGCCTGCCACAGGAGGATTCTGAATGGAACGGTTCTCTATACTGTTGCCGTCTCCATCGGGTAAAGAGGCGCTGTCCTCGCGGGTGAATTGTTCCCAAAAAGACACTTTGTGTGTGTGAGAGTGCACGCGGCTCGGAGCAAAATGGATAAAAAAAAAGAAGGTCGAACACACACACACTGCTGCTGCTGTTACTGCTACAGGAGCGGAGAGGAAAAGTGTGGCGTGGTGGACGGCAAATCGGGAAACAATTGCATCGTGGAGATGCCTTTTGTCTTTTCTCTGAAGTGTGTGTGTGTGAAAAAAAGAGAGAACTCGCTTTTCTCTCTCTTTCTCTCTCTCAATGTGTGTGTGTGCAAAAAAAAAGAAAAGAAACAAGATGACAGGAAAGAAAAAGAAGGACGCGGAAAAGAAGATGGGGACACCATAACAACTGCAAGCAGGAGAGAAAAAAGAAAAAGAGAAAAAGAGCCGTGGCGTCACACTTAATAAAAGAACTGATGTGAAATAAAGAAGAAAAAAGTGAAGGCACAAATAGAAAAGAAAAAAAAATGACACGCACACAAATTCAGCAACTAAGTGGAAAGCAACAAAACAAAAAAACAAAGAGAAAAAATATGTGTGTGTGTCCCTCAAAAGCGCAAAGAAGAAATAGGCAACAAAAAGAAGAAGAGAAAGAGAGAGAAAAAAAAAAGAGAGAGAGAAAAAAAAGCTTATATGTTTGTTGCGAGAGAGACGAATTAGAAGAGAAAAGGCAGATTCGGCAAAGAAAAAAAAAAAAAAAAACAAAGAGAAAAAAAAGCTGTGAACAACAAAAGAAAGAGTTTTTTTTTTTGTAATAAAAAAAGGAAAAAAAAAAGCAACAAATATAGCAGAGAGAACAACAATATAAAAAAAAAAAGAGCGAGCACACAAAAGAAAAAAAAAGAATGATCACCTTCTAGTAACTCGTCATCACAAAATTTTTTGTCTCTCTTTTTTTTTTTGTTTGAAATTTCTTGTGTGTGTGTGTGTGTGTTGTGTGTGTGTGTGAGTTCATGGGAAGAAGAAGAAAAAAAAGGCAAGAAAAAAGAAAAAAAAAAAAAAAACGAGACCGAGGCGTGTGTGTGTGTGTCATTTGAAAGAAGAAGAAAAGAAGTTTCCTTTTTTTTTTATATTTCTTCATCGTTGAAAAACGTTAGAAAAAAAACAAAGGAAAAAGAGAGAGAGAAAAAGAGAGGAAAATTCACTCACTGTGTTTCTCGAAGAATCAGTGGGGAAGAGATGAAACAAAAACAACAAAAAAAGAGAGAGAGAAAACAAACTAAAAATAATTTAAAAAGAAAAGAGACAGGAAAGAGATTTGGTGTGAAGAAAAATTAAAAGCGCCTGTAAGAGCCACTGAAGAGAAAAAAAACGGTGCAAAGAAAAAAATAAAAAGCTTTTTTCAGAAAAAGAAAAGAAGAATAGATTGAATGTTGGTGTGCACAAGAGAGAGAAGAGAGAGGAGGGAAAAAAAAAAAAAAAGAGAGTGAGAGTGAAAAAACAAAAAAAAAAACAGAAAAAAAAAAAAAAAAAAAAAAAAAAAAGAACGAAAGAGAGAGAAAAAAAAAAAAGCAATGGAAAGAGAAAGAAAGAAAAAAGAAAAAAAAACGGAATGGCTCCAAAGAAAAATCTTTTTGTGTGTCACTTTTTGTTCTTGTTGCGTTTTTTCTTTTCGGGAAACAGTGTGTGTGTGTGTGACATATGTGAACAAAACAAAGAGAAATATATATAAAAGAGAGAAAGTGAAAAAACTCTTTGTGTGTGTGTGTGTGCCAGATTTCTTTTTCTTTGAAAGAAGGGAGAGTGTGTGAAAAAAAGAGTTTTTTTTGCAACAAAAAAAGAAAAAAAGGCTTTAAAAAACAAGTAAAGGATCGCCAACAGAATGACTCTTCAAGAATTTGGAGGAAAGGATGTTGACAAGGAGAAAAAGAGAAACAAAAAAAAGAGAGAGCAGAACTCAGAGGCGAGGGTGAATAGAGAAAGGAAATCATAAAACGTTCCGTCTTCTTGTTTTCCCGGAGTTCGCATCTTTTTTTTTTTTTTTTCAAGAAAAAAAAAAAAAAAGAAACGATTATGTTCCACCGGTTTCTGGAGAGAGTTCTTGCAAAAAAAAGGAGAAAGAATGACGGGAAGAGCAACAAAAAAAAAAAAACACGCGGGGGAAAAAAAAGAGAAAACACACACACACACAAAGGGTTTCTCGACGGTGGAAAACTCCTTGTGTTTGTGTGTCTGCGCGTTAAGAGAGTTTTCGGAGAGAGAGAAAGAAAAAAAAGGGCAAAGTAATAATGAGAAAAAACAAAGAGAAGAAGAAAAAAAGAGAGAGAGATATGAATGTAGAGAGGTGAAAATGTTTAATCGACGGTGAGAAAGGAGGAAAAAGAAAAGGAGAAAAGAGAAGGAAGAATTTGTTCTTTTTTCTTCTTTTTCCCAAAAAAAAAAAAAAAAAAAAAAAAGAAAAACAGCAATCGCAGAGTTATTAACCTTTTTTTTTATTGTGTTTAAAAACTAAACAAACGGTAAGGAAGAGGAAAAGGAGAACACAAAAAATAAAAGAGAGAAAAAAGAAAAAAAAGACTGGTAATAGAACTAAAAAGGAGAAGGAGAGAGAGAGGGAAGGAACGAGGGAACACGGAGAAAAGGGAAGGAAAGAAAGACAATGTGTGTGTGTGTGTGTGTGTGTGACAGAGAGAGAGAGAGAGGCGAGAAGAAAAAAAGCGGGAGAAAAAAAAAAGAGAGACGACGCCTCCGGTCTATCAGAATCACATCCGTGGACCAGAGGCAACTTCAAAAACAGGAGAGCTGTGAAAACGAGTGGGGGAGAGAGAGAGAGAGAGAGAGAGACGGGAGAGATCGCTCCCCTTCTCTCTCTCTCTCTCTCTCTCTCTCTCGTCTCTCTCTTCTGTTGTCACTCCGCACTCTTCAACGCAGGACTTGCGGAGGCTGCTCCTTTTTTCCCACTTTTTTTGTTTGCTTTTCTTCTTCTTCTCCTTTCCTTTTTTATCTTTGGATTACCACTTCCTTCCATCCCTCGTCATAGAGAACACACGCACAGAGAGACAGCTTCTCTATTTGTTGCCGTTTTTGTTTTTTTTGGGGGGGAGGGAGGCTGAGGTTGATTTACACCCTTTTTTTCCTTTTTTTTTTTGCTTTCTTTTGTTTGACTATTTGCCTAAGGTCAACAAAAAAAAAAAGAAAAAAAAACGAGAGAAAAGGAGAGAGAGGAGAGAGAGAGGCAACAGCAAGACCCTCTCTCTCTCTCTCTCTCTCTCTCTCTCTCCTCCTCTAAGATGGTCGATGGCTCCGCCGTGTCCGCCAGCCGGTTGCTGTCGTAGCGGGCAAACTGAACCATCAGAAGCCGTTTAATGTCGCGATGGCCGCGCATCCACTTGAGGCACCGCAGGGGTCGTCGGGCACATTTCAAAACGCACAAAACAGCCGCCGCGGAAGGGCGGGTGGAGGAAATTGCTGTACGTACTCATCCCCGCAAAGCGCTCTTGAAAAAAGGCCTCTCGCAGGACCGTCTTGACCAGCTGATAGTTGCGTCGTGGGGGATCAGACGCAGCCGCTCCTTTTCCTCCTCTTCCTCCTCTTCCTCCTTTCTCCTGCCGCTGTGAGTGGTGAGGACGGAGGTGCCGCCGCCGCGTTCGTCCTCAGGCAAGTATTGAAGAAAAGTTCTTCTGCAGCTTCACAAAGAGCGTGCTGCTGGGCAGGCGGCGGGTGAAGGACGTGTGCACAGTCCTCCTCCTCGAATGTTCCGAAATTGATTGCCGCGGGTGACGGTGCCCGCGCGCGCGTGGCGGACGGCGATGGCATGGCGGTCCTCATCCACCTGGCCGTTGGCGTTGCCGCGAAGCTGTTATTGTCCGCTGGTTTCTCCGTGATGACGAGAATGTCGTGGTGGCGGTACTGCGGAAGAGGGGCCGGCTGAGAGACGCACGGCGGCTTTAGTTGTTGTTGTGTTGTTGTTGTGGTGGTGGTGGTGGTGGTGGCTGCGGCTGCCAGTCGCGTCGAGCCTCATTGGGGAGGAGGTGGTGGGCAGCAGTGGACTACTCACTTGAGGCTGCAGCGGCGAGGGAATCGTGGAGGGGCGGTTCGCTGGTTTTTTCTGCGGAGGAGGAGGGAGAGGGAGAGGCGGCGTAGAGGTGAGGCGGGGCCCCGCTCGGGCCTTGCGTGTAGCACGAGCCGTCAGCGACCGGCGCGCTGCTGCGGTAGCTGTCGGTGGTGGTGGTGGTGATGGGGGAAGAGGCGTACACGTTGTGGGATGGAAAGCTTTGGTTCAGCTGAAGGACGTTGACTGGGGTGTGGCCGGGGAGGAGAAGGCCGCGACGGCGGGGGTTCGGCAGCGACGCCCTGAGAGGAGAGCGGTGGTGGGGCGGCGATGAACGTTAAATGCGGCGGTTGGTGCTGGACGGGGCGGTACGTCGGGGAGCTGCGGGACCAATCCGTGTGAAGCATCTGACTCTCTCGCAGCTCCGCAGCGTAGCGCTGCAGGTCCGTGCGACATCGGTCAGGTCACGATAAAGAAAAGGCCACGTCTCCTTCGCCTTCGGTAGGACGCTGCCGGAGGTGGACATCGGCTGCTGCTGCTGCTGCTGCTGCTGAGGTGGAGAAAAGCGCCGCCGCGGTGTCCTGTCTGGCAGAGGTCGACATCACGAAATCGTGCATCGCCTTCACAGTGTGGTACCACTGCAGTGCCACGTAGGCCGCCTCGGGGCTCTCGTACTCTGCAAAGGCAAACATCACGCGAACCCGACGTCTTGACAAGAGAGAGACGAGGCCGGCGGGCGGCACGTAGGGCGTCATGTTCAACGTGTTTTGAATTTGCGGGGGGAGGCCGGTGATGAAGAGGGTGCGGCTGTCTCCACCGGTTCGGCAAAGAAGAGGAGGCGGGGCGGCGACGGGCATTCCCGCGGCAGCTGCGGAACGGCGGCTGCAAAAAATGCGGAGGTGGTGGTGGTGGTGGCAGCGATGGCTGGATACGGAGAGCCGTACTGCGGGCGACCGACGGTCGATGGAGTTAAAGAAGGCGGAAAGGTGGCCAAGGGGCGGGTGCGGCGCGCGGTGTGGTGACGTGGCGTCGCTGGGGCCCATCCCGACAGCGGCAGCGCGCGTTGTGTGCGCTCTCCGGTGAACAAAGCCGCTGCGGGCCTTTTCGCTTGCTGCTGCAGGTGTGTGTGTGTGGTGATGAGGCAGGCGGCGTGTGACTCGCCCCGCCACCACCACTCGCCGTTTTTTCTCGCGCTGTCCGCATTCGGCGTGTCGCCTACGTGCACGCGCCGTGGCGGAGGAGGAGGAGGAAAAGGAGGAGGCGAAGGATAGCAGCAGCAGTGGTGGTGGTGGTGGTGGTGGTGGTGTGCACCGGCGGCCGCTGAAAAGGCCTAAGGAGAGAAACGACGCCGCGGTTGAGCCGAGGCCGACAGAGACAACAGCAGCAGTGGCAGTTGTAGTAGTGGTGGCAATAGCAGTTGTAGTAGTGGTGGAAGTGGAAATTTTCTCTCTCTCTCTCTGTTGTCTCTCCGGGTATATTGGAGGGCGGCGTGGGACGCAGGCGCGCCACCAGAGAGACGAAAGGGGGCGAGGGCGGGCAGCCCACTCGGGTCGACGCTGAGGCCCTTTTTTTTGCCTCCCCTCCTCCCCTCCTTTTCGCGTTAATGGCGGGGGAGGCAAATGGTAGGAGGGCGTTGGTTCGACCCGCGGCGGCTCATTTCTCCAGGGCGATGACTCGGTGGAAAGGGTCGTGTCTCTAGGAAAAAACAAGGGAGAGAGAAGTGTGTGAAAAGGCGCGGGCAAAGAGAAAAAGAAAAGAAAGAAAGAAGAAGAAAAACAGCGGCGGTGTAAGACGAAGCAAAAAAGTATAACACAATATATATATATATATATATTTTTTTTTTTGGGTGTGCAAAGAAAGGGAGAAAGAGAAGAAAGAAAAAAAAAAAAAAAGGATGCAGGAAAAGAGAAGGCAAAGGGAGGAAGGAGGAAAGAAGGAGAGACAGAGAGAGAGTGTGTATTGTTTTTTTTTTTGCTGGGGAGGAAGGGGAGAAAGAAACAAAAGATTGTGTGGGCCCTGCAGGAAAAAGAGAAAGCACATTTTTTTTTTGGCGTTGTGACAAACGTTAGAAATTAGCGTGGAAGGCAAATGAGGAAAAGAGAAGGTGAAGAAGAAACAGAGGAGAAAGGAAAGAGGAAGAGAACGCGGTAAAAAAGACGTAGAAGGTGAAGGAGAGAGGAAAGAGGAAAGAGAACGTTTTTACACACATCCTTCGAGACAAAGGAATGGGTGTTTTGTTGCTGGTGGTGGTGGAGTGTGTGTGTGTGTGTGTGTGTTTGCTGGGGATGGGTTTGGTAAACAGAAAAAAGAGGGAGGTGAAAAAAAAAAAAAAGAGAGGAAAGGGAAGGTTCAAGCAGAGATCTCTCTTCGTCAAGAGCGCGTGTCGTTTCCCTTAGGTGATATCGCTGGCAAGAACGCAAGGATGAGTGTATACAAAAAAAGGGTGGCAAAAGAAAAGGGAGAAAAAATCTCCGTCTTTCAAAAAAAAAAAAGGGAATACAAACAAGAGAGAAGAAAAAAAGAGAAAAAAAAAAACGAGAACGCACACCAAAGCTTTTTCGCGGTCTTGTAAACGAAAAGGTCTCGTAAACGAAAAAAAAAAGCAAAGAGAAAAAGAAGAAATGAACGTGGATTTCTTTTTTTAAAAGAAAAAGAAGAAAAAGGTGTTCTCGACGAAACAGAGAAGTGGAAAAAAAAAAAATGATGAAAAAAACAACGTTTGAAGAGACAAACAAGATTGGGAAAAAAACAAAAGAAACAACGCCAATTTTTAAAAAAAAAGTTTTTTAAACACTTCGGAGCGCGCCTTCTTCTGTGATTCTCTTTCCCTTCCCTAAAGAAGGAGCCGACGCACAACCCGTGAAGCGATGAAAGGTCGTATACACAAGCCGCTTGTGTGTAGACACAAAAGAAAAAAAAAAAGTAAAAAGTAAAAAAGAAAAAAAAAGGTCACAAGTAAATACAGCAAAAGACAACAACGAGAACAACAATAAAAACACGAAAACAGAGAAAAAACGTTTTGATGTGGTGTGAATTCAATACAAAAAAAAAAAAAAAGAGACAGTTGAAAACAAAAACGTGTGAAGCCCTCGAAGGAGGAAAAAAAAATTCAAAAAAAAGCGACAGTAAAAAACAAAGAAAGAGAGAGAGAAAAAAAAATTGAAAAAAAAATAGAAATGACAAAAAAAAAGAGAGAGAAAAAAAAGAGTGAGTTCAGACAAACCTCTTCAGATTTTTTTGTTGTTGTTGTTGTTTTTTGGCTTTAACGGAGAAGGGAACAAAAAAGTACGTTCGTTCGTCCTTTCTTCTGTTTTTAAAAAAAGATGTGTGAAGAGAAGAACACAAGCTTTGCCTGTGTGTGTGTGTGTGTGTGTGTGTGTGTGTGTGAGTTCCACGTCCCCAACAAAAAAAGAGTTTTTCTTTTATGTAAAAAAACAAAAAAAAGAGAAAGGAGGCGGTGAAAGAGAGAGGAAAAAGGCCTTTAAAGATGAAAGGAGAGAGAGAATGGGTAACCGAAAAAAAAAGGAAAAAAAGAGAGAGAGAATCGTTCAGAAAAAACACTTGGGTTAGTTTACCAAGGCGAGGGTGCTGGCACAGGCAGAAAGAGAGAACCGAAAGGGGGAAAAAAAAAAAAAAGAAAAAAAAAAGGGAGGAAGAGAAAAAAGGAGGAGAAAACGCGCAAAAAGAAAACGCGCAGCGGCAGTGTGTGTGGAATTAAGAGAGAGAGAGAGACAAGAGAAGATTGTCTTTGCTCCGCTGAGATTCTCTTTAGTGCACCTCAGCAAATCTACTTTGATGTTCACAACGACGTGTGTTTGTGTGTTTGCTTTCCTTCCCTCGGTGCGGAGGAGGTGAAAAAAAAGAGAGAGTGAAGACTCGATCGGTGGTTGTGTGTGTATAAAAAGTCTTTTTCCCTCTGGGGACTGTGTGTGTGTGTGTGCCACAAAGGACGAGGAGCTTCTCGCAGTGCCGCCTTGTGCTTGTCTTGCAAAAGATAATAAATGTGTGTGTGTGTGTGTGTCAAAAAAAGAGAGAAGAAGAGAGAGAGAGAGAAAGGAGAGGGAGAGGGAAGAAAAAAAAAAAAGTGAGCACAGAAAGGACCATGAAGGAAAGCAACGGCCCCACAGCCGGTCTTTCCAGTGTGCAAATAGGAGAACAGGTGAAGTCAGAGAGAGGAAAAGGAGAGAGGGGAGAGAAGAGAGGGGGAGAGAGAGAGAAAAGAGGGAGAGGAAAGGGAAAGCGATTTGCCTTAGCAAGAAATCTCTCTTTTTTTTGTTTTTTTTGTTCTTGCGTACATATGTGTGTAACGTGGTGTGCGCAAAAGTTTGGGAAAGAGAGTTTTCTCCCCCTCCCACCCTTGTTTCTCTCACGTCCACTTCTCCTCGTCCTGTCTCTTTCCTTTTGTTCACCTTTCTTTCTTTCTCCGTCATGATTCTTGTTTAAAAGACTGTGTGCACGTGGTTTGTGTGTGTGTGTGGGTGGGTGGTGGCTTGTTTGTTTGTTAATGGATAGATAGGTGTGTGGAGGAGGAGGAGGACGGGAGGGCAGACAATCGCCCGTACTATCAAATTCTACGCTGTGGCAGCGCACCAAAAAGAGAGACAACACAAGATCTTTTGTTTTTGTTTTTTGTTTTTTTTTTGAAAGTTAGAAAAAAAGAGCAAAAAAGGAGGCGAAGAGAGGAGAGAGAGAAAGAGAGAAAGATCGTTTTCAGTGGTGGTCTGTCTGCCTAAGCCAAAGAGAACCGTTGAAAGCAAAAACACAGCGACGAATTCCTCTACCCCAGGACAGTTTGGTCTATCCGTTTTCCATATGGGGGAATGGCCTGGGCTCCTCTCCTTCGTCAACGCCTCATCCTTTCTCGCCCAAGACGCTTTCCGTCTTTCGTCACCCTTCCCTTCTCGACCAAGGCTGTTGTTTCTTTTTTTTTTTTTTTTGTTAGTCCCTACTACGAAAAGCTCATTTCTTATAACAAAAAAGGAGAGGAGCGAAAAAAAAAAGAGAGAGAAAAAAAAAACGCACACAAAACGGAACAAACTGTGAAACGCACAAAAGGAGGGATTGGGAAGTGAGAAGAGCGTTGGATGGGCAAAGCAAAAAAAAAAAAAGAAGAAAGAGGCGGGCGAGAGAGGGGGGGAAGGGAGGGAGAGAGAATCAAGAAAAAAGAGGAAGAAAAAAAGGAAAAGAGTCCGTTGTAAGGGAGACAACAAGAACAAAAACAAAAGGAAAAGAAATAGAGAGAAGCACAATCGGGGGGAGCAAAGTGTGAAGAAATTGTGCCCTCCTCTTCGGTGCTGCGAGGCGTGCCTCTCTCATGACTGTGTTTTTTTCTTTTTCTTACAATTTCAACGCAGTCTCTCTCTCTCTCTTCCTTTTTCTCCCTTCTTCTTTCCTCGTGCTCTTTCTTTCTTCTCTCTCTCTCCTTTGTTTCGCTCACCCTTTGTGCGTGTGGACGCGTGGGAGAGAGATAGAAAGAGAGAAAGGGGGAGGGGGAGGGGAGCCCTTTGTTTCCTTTGTGTTTCTCTTTTTTTCACTCCCCTCTCTCACTCCTAAACCTATTTAAATAGCGTTGGCAACGTTGGGGGTCCTTCTCCGCGGCGGCCTCGATTTTGCCAGCCTCAGACGACAGACCCATCGCCTTGAGCTCCTGTGCAAGGGCGAGGGCGACGGTCTTGTAGCTGTGCCCACCAGAGATCTTGCCGCCCTGCTCCGTGTAGTACGTGGCCGCCACGCCACCTAACGCGCTGCCGTAGGCGAGCTGGACATTCTCTGAGGCGGGGTCATCGTTGGTCAGCACCACGCCGAGCCTCTCGGGGAACAGGAGGAGCTCATTGGTCGCGCGGCTGGTGTGGATGACGTCGCAGGTGCAGCCGCTGGCCTCGATCGCCTTGGTGGCCGCCTTCGTGAAGATCTCATTCAGGTGCTCATACTTGCTCGCTGGTTTGATCACCAACGTCACGCGGTTGACCTTCACCTCCTCCTTCGCAATCTTCGCGGCGAGCGCGCCCGCCTTGGACACGGCGGCCGTGGCGGTCTCCGTCTCGGCGCTGCTGTCGATGCCGGCAGCGTGGTACACGTCCACGGCGTCGCGGACCTGCAGCTTGTCGAGTGGTCCACGTGGCAGCACCGCGCGGACCACGGTGGTCTTGACGTTCTGGTAGGTCGCCTCGGGGCGGGCAGGTGGGCGCACCACGGTGGCGTAGACACCCTGCGGGGGATGCTGACCCACCACCACCGCCGCGGACACCGCCGACGCGGCCTGCGCCGTCTTCACCGCACCTCCCGTCGCCTTGGACACGATCGACGCAGCCACCTGCAGGAAGTGAGGCCGGGGCACCCGCCGCGATGAGAGAGATCGTCTTGGACATGATGGGGAGCAACAAGTGTCTGTAGGAGGAGGAGATGTGAGCGTTCCGAAGTCCCGCAAAGAGAGAGAGAGAGAAAGAGGTGGCGATACACAAAAAAAAAAGAGATCAAAAAAAGGAGTGAAAAAAAGTACCTAGGAAAAAAAGAAAAGAAAGCGTAGACGGCGCAGCCAAACCAAAGAAAATGCAGTGCTTGCGTTGGTGTATGTGTGTGTGTGTGTGCACAAGGGAGGGAAGGGAAGAAGAAGAGTCAAAGAGCGAGGGTCGAAGCGGCAGTATTCATCTCCGTGAAAGAACCCTTCTCTTTCTCCTTTTTGTGTGCCTGCAAAGAAAAGAACAAGAAAGCAGGATACAAGAAAGGATTCGCCAACCTGTATTGGGGAGAAGGGAAGCTCGTGAACCGCCCGGGAGGAGGAGGAGGAGAAACTGGGTGTAGTGTTCTTTTTTTTGTTTGTCTTTGTGTGTGTGTGTGTGTGAACGTTTTGTGGCAGTGCGAGAGTGTTCGCTGGTAGGAAATTGAGGAAAGAAAAGAAGAAAAGTTCTGCTGAACAAATGGAAACACAAAAGAAACAAGGATAAAAGAACCATATCATACCTTTTTGTTGTTGTTGGAGAAGGCTAGGGGCAAAAAAAAAAAAACAGAGAAGGCGTCAGCGCTCCTGTTCACACACATCATAGTATTAAACGCATAGAGGTACAGTTGGTGGCGGGTGGGGGGGGGGAGGTGTAGTGTACTGTTCAGGAAGAAAGAAAGAAAAGAAAAGAGTGAACGGAACGCTGGAAGGGCTCTTGCCACGAAGCAGCCGAAAAGAGTGTGGAACAGAGTGAGAGAGAGAGATAGAGAGAGAGAGACGCGGCTCAGTCAACACACCAGTGAGAGATGAAATCGTAAATATCCCACAACTCTAAAAGCGCAAAGACGGTCGGGCACATGAGCAGCATGTAGGGCGGGAATTCGATGCCGGTCTTCTCGCTCAGAAGCACCGAGAAGAGGACGGCGCCCTCGCACAGGACAGCGCCAAACTGCATTTCGTAGTACTTGATAAGGGCGCCACTTGATAGACGTTGATCACTCCCTTGTAATGGGTGTTGGCATGCACGACGTAATCGCCAGGCAGGAACTGCGGATGCGTTTCCGGGCGGTATGGATTGGCCGCGAGAATAGCGGACACGGCGGGCTGCTGCTGTTGCTGCCGTTGAGGAGATGTATCCTGCCTGGCCATCGTCCGCGTCGGGGCCGCGGGTGCTTGGGGTGGTGGCGCTGCCGCAGGCACCACCCCAAGCTGCAGCGCAGGATAGGGAAACGAGCGGGAATAGTTGCCGCCGCTGTAGCTGAGGTGCTGCGGGCTGCCCTCGGAGAAGGAGAGTCCCGCGCCCGTCCCCGCGAGGTCGACGCCGTCCCCACTGATGATGGGCAAGACGACGGCAAACGAGGCGGGAGAGGTCGCCAGCGCCGCGCCATCACGGTCCTCGTTCGAGTGGCCGTTGCCTCGGACGACGGGGAGGTACGCCGCGGTGTTGGACTTCCGCTGCACGGTGGCGGCGGTGGACAGGGGGCTGGAGCTCGCGCTGCCGGCGATGGTCGCCAAGGACCCGCTGAGGGGCGCGGACGGAATCCTCTTCACCTCCGTCTCGCGTCCCGCCGGTGCTAAACGCCGCGACTGGCGGGTGGGGTCCAGGCTCTTCAGCCGGCGCATGGAGTGAGGCCTGGGGACGTTGAGGGCGCCGGGGCCAGCGGTGCCCTCGGTCTTGACCGCCGACCCGTTGAAGGCCTTGCAATCCTCGTTGTGGCTGGCGACCTCGTCGGGGCTGACGCTCTCGTTCGCGCGCCGCGTGCTGTTCTGCAAGCGGAAAGAGGGTGGCTTGAAGTGCCCTGGCCGTTTGACGTGGCGGGCAGGTGCGGGTCTCTGTGGTCCACGCTGGCGACGCCTGCGGTGGCAGGAAACGACGGCGACAGCGGGTCGCCCGTGGCAGCCGCCGCCGCCGCCGAAGAAGAAGAAAAGGAACGGCCGCGTCGGTGTTGGGGGTGACGGAGAGGCTGGAGCCGCCACAGCGGAACGAGGGGAGGCCGCCTCTGCCGTCCGGCGCGCCCTTTCGAAGACCGTCTGAGGCGAGGTGAGGCACTTGCTGCTGGGCAGCGGCCGCGACACCATGCGACCCTGTCGGGTCTGGTGAAGCGGGGCGCGAGTAGCTCGAGGCCAGCGTGCGCAGGAAGTGGTTTGCCGTGACCGAGTTCTCCATCTTCTGCCGCGAGGTGGAGAAGGAGGCGATGGGCTGCGAAAGGTGGGTTCCTCGCTCAGTTGGTCGCCGTCGCTGCCGTTGCCGTCGGAGAGGAGGTCCTTATGCCCAACGAGGCATCCACACTTCGTGCGCGCCGCCGCAGAGGTGCCCTCGTCGTCCTCCACGCCGTGGTGGCGCAGCAGCCTAGCTCGACAAAAGTGGTGCTCATGTCAATACAGAGATGCGGGGAGGTCGCCTTGGTCTCCACGCGGCCGCTAGAGGCCTTCACGGAGGCGGGAAGGGAGGCGTGGAAGGGAGGAGGGTTGCTGTTGCCACTGAAACTGAGCTGCGTGGGCGAGAAGCTAGAGTGCGTCGCGCTCAGGTCGTTGCCGTTGGTGGGGAAGCCGCCACCGCCGCCGTCTTTCTCAAAGGTGGCAGCAGGCCCGTTCGTCCTTGCATTGCTTGGATTTGTCGTGCGAAGCTCCGAGAGCGTCTTCAGGATGTTGTTCACGATGCTCAAGCGCTCCAGTGTCTCGCGCATGCTCGCGCTCTGCTGACTTCGTCGCGGCTCTTGCAGGGCGGTGTGTTCCGGGCGCCCGTTCGGCGCGGACAGCACCGTCACCTTCTTCTTCCCCAGTCGACCAATCTTCCAACGGCGAGGCTGTGCACCGAGAAGTCGAGAAGCACGTCGCCGTCGCGCAGGTGGCGCAGACTGTAGGTGAGGTCCTGATTCTTGAAGGAGGCCGCCTCGGCGATGCGGCGGCTAAAGAGGTGTCTGCCAAGCCCGTTGATGGGCTCGCCGTCAACGGGGAGAAAAGCGTCATGGCCAAGTCCTCGACCGCGAAGGTGACGCCCATGCGATCCCAGCAGCCAAGAATGTCGAACGCCATCTCGCGATTGTAGAAGCTAGAGTTCTCTGGCGCGGTCGCGGGGATGTAGTCCTTGGAGATCTTGACGCCGTTGCATTCAGCGAAACGCGTCAGGAGAAGATCGAGGCGCATAAGATCGATTGGGTGGCCGCACACTACAGCGGAACGAGTCGAGATCACCCGGCTCACCTCCATCTCCGAATGGGGCATGGCAGGACACACGAGGAGGCGCTGCTGCTGCTCGCGTTGCGTGCGGTTCGTGCGGAACGTGGGCGGGGAGAAGTTGCCCCCGAAGGGACTGGTTGGTGAGGGGATGCGGTTGCTGGTTTCGCTCCCCGGCGAAGGGCTCGCGCTCGGTGAGTAGAAGAGCGGGCTGGAGATGAGGTTTTGCGAGATACCCGCACCGTTGGGCGGCGGGTGGATATGAAGGTGCGAGCTCGTCGGATTCATCGAGCTGCAGCTCAAGTTTTGCACCGCCGGCGTGGAGAAGCTCGAGGGCGTGTTCGCGTCTGAGGCTCTGCCGTTGAGATTGGCCTGCTGCAGCCGGGCGGGCGCGTCCGCCGTTCTCAGGTGCAAGCACGAACGCCGGCCCAGGTTGGCCTGCTCCACCAGCATGCGCAGACTTGCGATCGGGATGTTCACAAGCAGAATGCCGAAATTCCGTTGTGCCACGCGCTGCAACGTCGCCTGGTGCTCCTCCTGTTTCTCCTTCATCAAGATGCCAACATAGAAGGAAGCAATGTACATCCGTGCGGTGTTCACGACCAGCGAAGACTCCTCCTTGGACATGCCAACGGCCAATGCGGCAAACATGCCTTTGCCCATCATCAGCAAGCCGCCGCGCTTTGCAAGACAGCGAAAGAGCCGGCCATGCCCGTGCACGGCTGCCGTCACGCGGAAGCAGCAGATAGGGTAAAGCATGTGCCATGGCCACGAGTTCACCGGGTCGCTGAAAAACTCCTCTCCCACCTTCTGACGGGCCTTTTCATCTTTGAGAAGGCCGAAGATGTAATCGAAGGAGCGGCTGGCCGCGGGGTGGGTGCTCAGCTCATGAATCTTCGCCTGTAATTCGGTCAAAAAAGGCATCAGAACCGCCTGCCTGCCGGCAAAGATGGCACCGAACTCCTCGAACTTGCTGGAGCGCTCAAGCATGCCAAACAGGCCGTGCACGGCAAACGGCCGCAGTGACGCCAGGCTGCGAAGTGTTCTGTCTTCGGGGCGCCTTCGCAGAGCCTCATCCAAGCGCTCCTGCTCCTCAGAGAGTGCGATGACCTCCTCAATGTTGTTGAACCCATGGGAGCGGACCTTCTCCAGTCGCTTGACATAGTCGCCCAGGTCGACCATGTGCAGTTTTCTCTTCAGCGGGGACGTCACCGACTGCACAGCAGGGCTGTGCCCGTGCCGGTGGCTTCGAAGTCGCGGTACGTGCGAGGAAGCTGGCAGGTCTATGGCGCATGCACGCACGGGAATGGCGGTGGCTGTTGACGCGGCGCCGCCGCCGCCGGTTGCCCCGCCCCACCACCACCGGCTTGCCAATGAGCTAGTCGCTCCGCCGCCGGCGGTGGCGAGGGGAGCGAGGCCATCGACGAGCTGTACGGTGTGAACAGCCGAGTTGTGGCGCTGCTCCCGCTGGACAAAACGGTTTGCGCAGCCGGTGCCGCGGCAGAGGCGGCGGAGTCGGGTGCGGTGCCTTCCATTTTTGTGATGGGAGCCATGAGACTGCGCGCGAGCTGGATCACGCTCGCCCTCGCCGTTGCCGCCTCCTCTCGCGGTACAGGGATCACGGAGGAGGAGGAGGAGACCGATAGCAGCGGATTAAAGTGAGGAATAGTGCGGTCGGCAGGGGAGTTGAGCGGGGAATAGTTGGGCGTCATGAGTCCGCTGCCCACACCACCGCCAATGACCACCGCCGAGTCCTTCAGCCGCGACGTCGACATCAGCAGCGCAGAAGTGACCGAGGCGTTGTTGCTGAAAGCGGGGGCAGCCACAGCAGCAGCGGTGGCAGAGGCGCCAGAATGGGTCGCGACGCCGGCGCCGCCTTCGTGCGGTGGCGGACCGGAGCTGACCGCGTTCGCATGCGGGTGCGCAAAAGAGAAGAGGTGGGCACCGGGCGTGCGGAAGACGCCGCCGCCGCCGTGCCAGAAGGGGCTCCCTCGGTGGCCCCGCTGCTGCCGGTGTCGCCGCTGTTCACCGAGCAGACCTCTACCGGGGTGGGGGTCGCGACGCGGCGGCGTTGCCCGCGCGCCCCAGCCTTCATGATGCGGGTGTTCAGATAGGCCTTGGAGTCGAGGTTGCGGCTGATGGCGGCGGCGGAGGTGGCCGCGGAGGACGCACGGTCGCCACCATAGTTCCCGTAGGACAGTCCCGTTCGCGCACTGCGCGTCTCTGCATTGTGGGCGGGGCCGCCGTCTTGCCAAATTGGGCGCAGGCGTATGACAGGGGACTCTTCTTCTTCACCACCGCCGCCGCTGCTGCGGGCGGTGCTCGTCTTTGTCTCCGCCTCCGCCACCGCGGCGCGCGCTTGCCCGGCGCCTTTGTTATGAGTCCCCAATGGCGACGTGGAGGGCACCGCGTCCGGCGTCGGTGGTGGCGGCTGCCAAATGCGGCCGCTGTCGGCGCTGTGCAAGGAGGATGGCGCGCGAAGATTCGACCCGGTGCCCGGCAGCGTCGCGTCTACACGCCAGCGCTGCTGCGCCGCGTGCGCATCTCCACCGTGCCGCCGGAGGAGGCGGGTATGAGATGGACCCGTGAAGAGCGCCTGCCGGTCTCAGCGCCCTCTACCTCAATTATCCCACTCGACGGCCGGTGGGTCTGTTCGCTGCCACGCCAGCTGCGCGTCGCGGTGGTGTCCCCGGCCATGAGACTCGTGCAGTCCCGCGAGCAATTGACAATCGGTGGCACCTCCGCCTCTTCCTCCACCGTCAAAGGGCTGGGCGAGGCAGAGTTCGGCGCGCTTTTGCCGCTGCTGGCGGCTGCGCCGGACAGGCTAGTGCCGAATTCCTCCGTCGCTGTGACCGTTGCCATCGTCCTGTAGACATAGGTGTTGTCGCTGTTTCGCCGCCGGTCGAACG
>NW_026090366.1:0-17476 GCF_024586455.1 Bactrocera neohumeralis
AAATTTTAAAAAAATTTTCCCATAAATGAGGGTTTTTTTAAAATTAACCCAGGTTTACAAAATAAAAAACCTTTTAAAGTCATTTGACAAAAAATTTTTTATTTGAAAACCTTTTTAAAAATTTAAAAAAATTTAAAGATTAAAAAATTTTTTCCAGCTCATCCAAAATTTACCCCAAAAATTTGGGTTTTTAATGATCCCCAATAATGAAAGACTTTTCCTTTAAAAAAAATTATTTTAACAAAGGGGATCGGTTTGTTGTTCTCTATTTTTTTGGCGAAAAAAAGAATTTCCCAAATTTGATGGGAAAATTGTTTTATTCATTAAAAAGGTTTTTTTAATTTTTTTTAAATTTAGGGATTTTTTTCCAAATTTCCTGAAAAGCAACTTCAATTTTTCGGATCCATTTTTTTTCCCATCGATCATTTAATTTGGGGTTTTTTAAACGTCTTTTTTTTGTTCGGGCCTTCTTCGAAGAAGAAAGTTCATAGCCCCAGTTTGTGTGGGATGTGGCGCCGTCATGTTGAAACCAAATATCGCTGAGATCACGAGTTTGAATGTCAGACATCAAATAGTCGATAATAATGGCGCGATAAAGGTGGCCATTGACGGTTACATTTTAATCGGCATCATTGTTTCTTCAACATATGGATCAATGAATTCACCGACTCCCAAATCACAACAAACCGTTGTGTTTTCTGAATAAAATGACAGCTCTTGAATCTCTTCAGGTTGCTATTCGTTCTAAATTTGGCAATTCTGTTTATTTACATACACATTGAGCCAAAAATGAGACCCATTCGATCGCCCATCGCTGAACAAAATTTGGCTAAAACACGACAGATCCTTTTGGAGCTTTTCAAAAGCCTTCAGAGCGAAGCGAAGTCGTTTGGAAAGGTCGTGCGGCTACAGTTCTGCTCATTGTCCAATATTATCCAATAATGCTGGGTCTCCAAATTGGTGATGGTTCACTCAGTAGGCCTATTATGTTGACCATAAGTTAAGCTAAGCGCTTTGGTAATAAAGTTGAACTGTTTGTAAACGTTGTTCAGGAGTAATTCTTTAGTAATGAAATGCCAAAAATTACTTGCGCGAGTTAAGGAATGTATTCCTTATAATAGTAACAAACACCAAAACAACCTTTTGTTTCAGTAAACGGAATGCTGAAAAACCTTGAGTTGGAGCAATTGAAATGCACTATCACTACAACAAACAATCCTAAACAAACAAGTATCAAAACAACATTGAGTTTGAATACCACAAAAACCTTATCTTAAAACGAAGCAAATGTATCTAAACAAACAATATACATATGTGTAAACAAACCTAAACAAATACATAATATAATCTGTATCTTAACAAACTATCAACTAGTAATAAGTAAACATACTAGTTAGTATAAATAGAAGTAAGAAACATGTAATAAGTTAGTCTTAAGAGTATAAATAAAGAGTACACATTTCGGGGCAGCTCAAAATATATTCTTTTGACTCATTTTTACTTATGGTAAAAATTAACTCGCGCTTCTGATATATCTTACATAAACCTGCTTAGATATCCTACGCTGTATTGTTTAATAAATAATCATTTATGATTACGTATTCAGACATTGCATCTGTAAAAGCGTTCCAAACAATATTTGGCGTGTGTTGCCCTCAAGAGAAATATATTTTTGTACACAGAGAGAGGATTCTGGGGTCTATAATTGCCACAATATTTTATTTGAATAATAAATGTTATAAAACGTCTCTGCGCTTGCAGATTTCCGTTTGCATTTAACTTTTCTGCTTCCATTTTCTAAGAAACATTTTCAAAGTTACCTCAACCAAAGTTCTATATATAACTCTCCAGCACCCTTATAATCGTTTCAGATCAAAATAAAAAATAAAAAAAAAAAAACAAATTACTTTATTTGAAAGTATTATTTCACTTCATTTCAATCAAACACTTTTCAGTTATTTTTGTCTGCCTAAAAGTATGCATATAATTAATGGCTTTTTATTTTTTTGTTTTCTCTTTGCAGGTAATTTACACCTAATTGCGGTCATAAGTAATACGAGTTGATACAATGAGTGCACATTATTGCATTTCTTCTTCTACTTGCGGTGGATTAAGTAAGTTACATAACTGTTGAATGAAATAGTGGAAAAGGGGTGATGTGAGAACTAGTAGACAGACTTCTAAAATAATTTATTTGGAGATTAAAACCGTTCATAAAATTTCTCAATAAATATGAGACTAATATTAAAGAAAGAGTAGCGATGCAAAAAAATTTTTGCGAATAAGGAAAGGTTAAAGAAAGGTATTCGAATGCAGAGTGAGCTATCAGTGAAAATGCTTTCAGTTTACAATTATTGCACATAATCAATACATTTATGAAAAAAATATTTACTTATCATCAACACAGTTTCTTTTGCTTACAAGGAAGGAGAACCCAGTGATTTTGAGAGATTTGGATTTGTAAATGTTCAACGCTTTTTTCTTGCATTCAGCATACTAACTACTTTAATTCAGTTTTTACTATTCCTTTATTCGAGATATTTAAAAGCTGTATGTCCAGTATTATATATTAGAATAAAATTAGTGCTTTTCATATGTTTCATCGATAAAGATAGTCAGATAATTGCGTGAGGATCTAACCTGTCCATTGCTGTGACAGTTTAACCTTTTTTTATTAGGTTAAGTCAATAGTTTAAGTAGAAACTTGAGCTTTCTGAAAGCTCAAATTACAAGAACCTTAATTGTTCTCCAGCGAAACGCTTTCGGATATCGAAATGAGGATAAGAAATAATCCACTTATTACATATGTACATCACTCCCTTTATAAGGCAAACATAAAGAAAAGCGAATCATTCGCTCTATCAGGTATTTGTTCTCAAAAAACGTAATTTCTTAAGCAAATACTTGTCTAATTATCTATGCAAATATTATTTCGAATAACACATGCGCAAACATATACATTCATACTCATACCTTCCGTATAACCCCTCGAGCTTATAGTTGAGTTGATGTTTCGCATTAATTAAAAATAAACGTAAATACTTATTTACAATTCTTGTTTTTCTCCTTGAGTGGTTATTGGAGTTGTTGTTGCCATTGCTCGCTTCAGTGCAACCTAACAAACATTAGCTAAAATAAACAACATTACTCTGCTGCTAAACAAGTCTGATTTGTCACTTAACTTTGCCAGTTGAGTTAAAATTTTCTGCATATTTTTGGCATCAAATATATTTGAAATGAAAAGAGAGATTTTTTCTGTAGCACTCTTATGCAAATAGACGAGCAGGAAATAAGGGAAAAGTTTTATTTGTTCTGTGTGAAAGCACAAGACAGCATTGTGTTTCGGAAGCAAAAGGCTTTCTAATTCGTAAAACCTTCAAATTTTTGAAAGGATTGTGACACTAATAAAGGTTGACAGTAGGCAATTTTGAAGAACTCAATCTATTTACATACACGATCATATTTTCCTAAGATTACACCTGATCTCATCCTAAGTAGATAAAACAGGTCCACAAAAAAAAATCGATGAAAGGTTCCTTTGACCAAACATGGTGTCTTAAATGTATTTTGGGCCGCTGAAACCGAATCTGAAGTCCGTTTTGCTCCATCACGTCATTTTTTCCTAACCTCAAAATACATGTCGGATTTTACTTGACAGAAAAAAATTTAAAAATATTAACGGATTTAGCTTAATTTTGGGATAGAGGGGTTTTGAGGGGTCCCTGATTACGAAATTAAAGACAAATTTTCAAAATATAAAATGGCGTATCCAATATGGCCGTCAAAATTTTCAAAAAATTCTTGAATTTTCAAAAAATTCTTCAAATTTCAAGAAATTCTTCAATTTTTATAATATTTTGTATCAAGGGATTTTCGAGGTCACTGATTTCGAAATTCAAGGTAAATTTTCAAAATACAAAATGGCGGTCAGAAAAAAAATTCTTGAATTTTCATAAAACTTTGTACAGAGGGGTTTTTAGGGTCGTGGAGGATTCGTGGAGGATTGGTCAACAAAAAGGCTGATTCGTTTGTATTAATTTATTTAACAGTAGCGAGTTTTTTTAGTTTCAAATGATCTTCGTAGTGCTTTTCTTTTATGTGGATTTGAAGTCTCTCTTTTTAGTGACCAACAGTAGTCTGCTAACATGTGGCCATTCCATACCCCCTGATATCTCTTTTCCATCTCTTGTAAATCCTGGTGGAATCTCTCGCCCTGATCTTCACTAAAGTCACTCAAATCTTCAGGAAAATATTCGACGTGAGAATGAAGAAAGTGCAGTTTTAGATTAGGCAACCCAATTTTTCATAATTCTTTAACATTTTCTTGACAATATTTGCGTAATTAGGATCTTTTGTATTAACCAAAAATTTTTGTGTTACTTCTACTTTGCCAGGCTTTTTTTCCACCGTAGTCATTCTTTTTTCTAATTCAGTATCCTTCAAAAGCTCTCTTATCTATGGACCATTCAAAACACCTTCTTTTATTTTTGCTTCTGACAATTTGTGAAACTTTTCGAAGAGGTACATATAAGCTCTGCTTTGCGTATTTCTTATTGCTTTAATAAATTGTTTTACAAGACCCAGTTTTACATGGAGTGGTGGTACTAAGACTTTACGTCTTGGAATTAGACTCTCCTTTATAACATTTTTATAGCCTGGAATTAATTTTTTCCTTAATGGCCAATCCTTTTGCACATGATGCTTATCACGCGCTCGACTGTCCCACTCACATAAAAAGCATGGGTATTTTGTAAAACCGCTTTGTTGACCCAGTAAAATTGTTATTATCTTCAAATCACCACACAATTGCCACTGAGGTTTATTATATTGTAGTTTTTCTAGTAAGAAATGGAGGTTGTAGTATTCCTCATTTAACACTACAGAATGGGCAACTGGTAACGAAGCATACTGGTTACCATTGCGCAGCAAGACTGCTTTTAAACTTCGTGTCCAAGAGTCAATAAATAGGCGCCAGTCGCTAGCTTTATATGGATTATCATATTCGTTTATTAGTCCTTCAATATCTCTGCACTACACTAAATCATCAATGTTTGTGAAATACTTCCTGAATTCAATGTCTCGATTGCGATAGTAACTTATATGAGTTCCTGGAGCTAGACAATTTTTTTCTTTCAATCTTGACGCTATTAGCTCAGAAATTTCTTTCGAAAGTCC
This sequence comes from Bactrocera neohumeralis, assembly GCF_024586455.1. Lineage (NCBI taxonomy): Eukaryota > Metazoa > Arthropoda > Insecta > Diptera > Tephritidae > Bactrocera > Bactrocera neohumeralis. The sequence goes on from NW_026090366.1 coordinate 5,176, forward strand.
TGCGTCTCGAACCAGGTCATTTAACTCTGCCTGAGTGAAACCTTTAGAATTTTTATCAGTCTCAGCATCTGATTCGTCTGAGGCATCTTCATCCATCTCTATATCCTCAGTGTCAGCAGAAACTAGATCGTCGCAAATAGAAATATTGCTTTCATCATTCTGTTCAGAAGAAATAAGGATGGGATGACTCACAGAATTGACAGAAGGATAAGAGATGGCAGATTTTGTTTTAGAGTTGTGCCCAAAAACACTGGTTAAACAAAAATAGCAATCCCTTTCATGATTTGTTGGTTTGCGCCAGATCATTGGAGAAGCAAACGTTTGTTTCTTGCGTTTCTTGCGAACATCTCAGGCATATCTCTTTTGGAGTCCAATCATTGACGATGTCACTAGTTTCTATGCTGAAAACTTTCGTATAGCTAGATTTTAGTATATCTGTTAATTTTTTTCGGATCTTACTTATAACGTATTCTCCACAAACGACACAGAAATTGTCTTTCATTTTGCAAAATATTTTTCTTGTAGCATTATACTCATCCAAGGCCAAGTCACCCACCAATGTAGACCTGCAGTTGCTTGATGACGACGCCGGGGTTCCGACTCCCTTCATCGTACTTTTTTTCGTGTGCCTACCATGACGGCGTAAAGGTGAGTCTAAAATGGGATTAGGGTCACGTACACGTACAAACCCATTGCAGACTCACCTTAAGGAGCGTGATCCAGGGACGCTGCCGGATCACGGAACAACTCCGTTGCCCGCCGTCACCACGTGGAGGTGCCTTGGATGCAGGCACACGATATAATTTGTGGACAGCGGCCCTAAAAACTTCTAGATATAAACTAAGTTTTGTGAACATTAAAGCAATTTTTATACATCCGACAGCCGTATTTTATTTTCTATTTTGAATTTTGAAAATCTGACTTTAAATAAGTGATCAGCGACCCTAAAAATTCAAGAATATTTTTTCTGACCGCTATTTTGTATTTTGAAAATTTATCTTTAATTTCGAAATCAGTGACCTCGAAAATCCCTTGATACAAAATTTTATAAAAATTGAAGAATTTCTTAAAAATTGAAGATTCTTTTGAAAATTTTGACGGCCAATTTGTCTTTAATTTCAGGGACAGCTCAAAACCCCTCTATCCCAAAATTAAGCTAAATCCGTTAATATTTTTAAATTTTTTTCTGTCAAGTAAAATCCGACATGTATTTTGAGGTTAGGAAAAAATCCTGACGCGATGGAGCAAAACGGACTTCAGATTCGGTTTCAGCGGCCCAAAATAAATACAATACACCATGTTTGGTCAAAGGAACCTTTCATCGATTTTTTTTTGTGGACCTGTGTAATTGAAAGGTGTGGTGCAGACAGACTTCAAAAACAGAATGGGGTACAATCTGACCATAAATTGTAATAAATTGTGAGAAAATTTAAATAATTTTAGTTAAACGTTCACATATTTATGTATAGTTGAAATTGAAAATAGTTGCCACATTTCAATCAACAAAAGCTGTTTATATGTTCCAAACAAATAAAATTTGTAATTAGATTATATTATTTTATACTGGCCGGCCAACGCGCCATATGGAGGTTCAGTTTAGTTTGAGGTAAAGTATTCGAAACAGAAGAGATCAAAGTTTTTTGCAACTTTATGAGCGAATTGATATCTACGTTTGATACTTCGTCCAGTCGAGTTCTAGATAGTGCCGGAAAAAGGCATAAGAGGTGTCCCATCGACTCTCTCATGCCAACTAACCGGCTCGTATGTGAATCAATTTTTAATTAAATAAATTGTGATATTAAAAATCCCCGCAAAACCAATACGACTGTGTAAGCAGGCATTAACCAATACCAAAAATTCCGTCAGAAGAACATAATTGGAGCCGCAGAGCTGATTCTAGAAGACACAATCTTTTATTTGGACGTAATTTTTTTGGAAAAGTGAACGTGGCCCCGCCCCTTAAAAGGCTTTTTGTACATATCTCGGAAACTACTATAGCTATGTCAACCAAACTCTATGGAGTCGTATCCTTCAGACATTTCCATATACAGTTCAAAAATGGAAGAAATCGGATAATAACCACGCCTACCTCCCATACAAAGGTTATGTTGAAAATCACTAAAAGCGCGTTAACCGACTAACAAAAAACGTCAGAAATACTAAATTTTACGGAAGAAATGGCAGAAGGAAGTTGCACCCAGGCTTTTTTTAAAAATTGAAAATGGGCGTGGTGTCGCCCACTTATGGACCAAAAACCATATCTCAGGAACTACTTGACCAATTTCAATGAAATTCGGTATATAATATTTTCTTAACACCCTTATATGTACGAAATATGGGTGAAATCGGTTTACAACTACGCCTTCTTCCAATATAACGCTATTTTGAACTCCATCTGATGACTTCTCTGTATAATACATATATACATTAGGAAATGAAAATACAATTCAATACTCAAAGTACACAAATTGATCTAATCTAATTAATTTTACAGCAAAAAAAAAAATATATAAATGACGGATAATGAAATCTCGATTATCACTTTATCATGCGAGAGTATAAAATGTTCGGTGACACCCGAACTTAACCCTTCCTTACTTGTTATAATTGCTTTCGATGATATTAGTAGGATGATAAAAAATCACATAGGAGTTGAGCACCAGATCTATGCTGACGATGTTATAATCTACACAAAAGTCTCTGACGTTAATTTAGCTCAATCCTTATTTACTAATATACTCGCCAGAATTGAGACTTGGTCACTGGAGTCTGGTGCTTCACTTTCCTTAGACAAAACACATATCCTTCATGTATGTAGGAAGCAAAATTGCAACGGTATTTCACTTACCCACAACCAAACTAACAACGAATGTAAAACACAGCTGAAAATACTAGGATTAATTTTTGACTCTAATCATAACATTAATGCTCACTGTAAATATGTCAGAAACTGGTTAATGACACGATTAAATATTGTTAAATATCTCTCGTCTAAGCATTCATTTATTCATCCGAACACACTAATCAATGTTGTCAGAGCTCTGCTAACTTCAAATATAGAATATGGGCTCCCCATCTATGGCAATTGCTCCAAAAGCAGTATCAACCTTTTAAATGTACCATACCATTGCGCAATACGGCGAAACCTCCGGGCCTTTCCAACCTCGCCAATAAAAACGATAATGGCTGAATCTGGTTTACCAACTATTCAAAATAAAATTATAGATTCTTCGCTCCAAATTCTTGCGAAAACGGCTGAGAACACCAACCCAATACTAAATACAACTATCACGCATGCCACGAAAAAAAGAAAAATTCCAAGAATACAATCGGCTATTTCGAGATGCTTAAGTTTCGCTGCAGAAAATAATATTTTACGTAACGCAACATGCAAATTCACCTCTCGACATCCTCCCTGTCTGATCAATGATAAAATACTACAGAATAAGCTTATGTTTTTGTCCAAGCAAAACACACCAAACGAAGTCTTTCAACAAACCTTTGCTGAACTGGAATCTAATTATACAAATAGTGGCTGGAAGTTATTGTTTACGGATGACTCCAAGTCCATCGATTCCACTTCGTTAGCAGTTGTCACTGCCACAGGAGAAATTATTTGCAATTGGCTTCTCCCCTCAACGAGCTCTGTATTTACCGCTGAAGGATCTGCTATTCTTCATGCACTTAATCACGCAAAAAAGACGAAAGGAAAGTTCCTCATCTGTACCGACAGCAAATCGTGTATGTCTGCAATAACGTCTCCTTCCAATCGCAATCCCATAATAGAAGTTATCAGAGACGCGGTCATTGGTGCCCCTCAGAAAATCCAAGTAATGTGGATCCCTGGCCATGTTGGTATTACAGGCAACCACTTTGCAGACCTCGCTGCGAAAAATGTAGCCAGGACTCCTGCCTTAACATACTACGTCTCATCCAAGCAAGACATTCTTAACTTTATTAAGCACAAAAGGCATCAAAAAAACGCAAGCGAATTGAAAACATTTAAACATCACTACGCGGTCATAAACCCAGCCAGAAATCGAATAATCTACTCGTCAACAGTTCCAACTAGCGCAATGAAGACATATACTCGATTAAGGATTGGACACACTATCATAACACACGCCCACTTACTATCGGGAAAAAGCCCATCCATTTGCCCCCTTTGCGATGACACCGCTTCTATCAAACACTTACTCACACTCTGTCCGATGCTTCACCCAACAGCCCACAACTCTGGCAACATTGATCTCATAAAACTACTAAGTGAACCTTCAGAAAAAAACGTGATGATTGTATATAGATTTTTAAAAACCAACGATTTGTTAAAATATATTTAAGCAAATTACATCTTTACTAACCCTTAGCAAATAGAATTTTTCACCTAGCTATAATTACAAGGCGGCTGAAGGCCTCGTAGCCAGTGCTGCGTTTATGTATTTATATAATGAAACTCTTTTTGTTATATGAATTATTATAAATAAATAAATACACTTCAGATTTGCAAACTAGCTTAGAATTATAAAGTCTACTCTTGCGTTTGGATAGTCGTTGTATTATAAAAAGATTTCTTCGTACTATGTCCTGAAATCTGACAGTTGAAAATAAAGGGACTTGTATATAACTACAACCATTTTTAGGAGTAATTATTGAGTTAGGCATGTCGTACATATGGACGAAAACACTCCAGCTCTGAAAGTATTCGACGCAGTACCCGCTGGGGAGGAAGAGAAAGACCTTCACTCCGTTGGAGAGACCAAGTGGAGAAGGACCTGGCTTCGCTTGTATTTTCCAATTGGCTCCACGTTGTAAAAAAAAAAACGATTGGCGCGCTGTTGTTAACTCAGCTATAATCGCGTAAGCGGTATCAACGCCATTAAAAAAGAAGAAGAGTGCTGTCAGAAAGATTATATAAGCCACAAGATATCCTTAGTTTCCATAAATGTATCTTGTCAGGCTTTCGAAAATTCATGATATTCCTCATAATCTATAAAATATAGGTTGTTTTTAAAGCTCCATATATTTTATATTTTCGTCTAACATAAATAAATCTTACAGAGAAGAATACTAAATACCTAATCTTCTGTTTGGCTTCTGTGTATAGTATTGAATTACTTTTTTAAAATTATTTAGAGACGGCCAGTAGTATGTGTATAAATAGCTCAATCACTTTCCATTTCCCATTCTAAAATTATTATAATGATTTCCTTTCGGCAGGTAATGGCCGTTCTACGAGTATTAGCAGTTTTTGCGATGAAAAAGCTTCTAAAAAAGTTCATTAGCCGTACAAACTATTGTTAAATTTGTTAGAGAATACTAACATAATTAAAAGAATATAAACTAGGCTAATTATACAGGAGAGATAAAATCACAAGTATATTTTACATAACTACTAATAGTTTCGGCCGCGCTATTATAATAAACTATTTATAATGCAGCGAAAATTGTATTATGCTCTCGTAATAATTCTTTGTATCACCAAGATAACGACTAATTCCATCTAATAGTTAATATAAACCCTACATTCATATGTTACGGTGTGAAAGTTAGCGGAATAGAAGCACATGCACGCCCATAACAAAATTATGAACTCCATCTGATATTTTCTGCTCCCAATGTACAAATTAAGCACCAAAGAATATATCGGTTATAGTTGTTAGATACCTTTACAAAATTAAGGGAGTCTGCATAAGATGGGTGAAATTGGTCAACGAAATACCGCAGCTATGGGCAAACAATAGTAAGAGTTTCTGATTTAATTGCGGAATAAAGAGTCTATTACCGAAATGTTCAGAGCGTTGGAAAAGGCTTTCGGTGATAATTGTTTGTCGGAAGCAAGTGTTTTTGATTGGTACAAATTATTAAAAGAGGGTCGAAAATACGTTGACGACGGACCACTTCCAGAACAACCATTAACAAAAATGACCAACATGTAAATAAAATAAAATTGGTGCTTCATAATCAACGATTAATAGTCACAGATCTTACAGGCATCGTTAGAATGTCGGAAGGATCAGTTAAAATCTTTTTGAAAGATTATTGAGCCTAAAGAAAGTGAAAGCCCCACTGGTTACGAAATCACTCAACTTTTTCGAAAAATAGCCTCGCGTTAACGCTCGTGAAACAATGCTTTCTGATTACTAGGATGTCATGAAAATGTATTGGATCTATGCTTACGACCCGGAAACAGACCATCAATCGGCCGAATGTCGTGGAAAAGGTGAGCCGAAGACGAAAAAAACACATCAAAGCAGGTTAAAAATCAAAGTTATGTCCACAGTTTTCTTTGATTATCGAGGAATGGGGTACTCCGAATTCCTTCCGACCGGCCAAACTGTAAACAAGTTATACTATTTAATTTTCAACCAATATTGTGCCGCAACCACCACCATTCGTCTGATTTAGCTCGGTGCGACTTCTAGTTATTCAGCAAACTCAAACGACCGCTCCAGGGAAACTGTTTTGAGTCAATTGAAGACATTAAACCTGAATCGCTACGCGCATTTAAAGCTATTCCGGAAATTGACTTCAACAACTGTTTAGAGGATTGGAAAAAAACGTTGACACAGGTGTATTGGAGCCAAGGAGGTTTACTTTGAGGAAGACGATATAGATTTTAAAGAATAAATTAAAAATTTTAAAATTATGAAAAAAGTTGTTCTATTTCTTGCCCGTAGTAGTACGTAAACTCAGATCATATAATGGTGGAATATGAACGTGTCTCGCGGGTGACAACGCAGGCGTTTATTTATTTGCGACTGATTATGAGTAATGTGCCATCAAAAGATTAATGCCAAACACAATAAATGGATAGAGGCTAAATAAAGTATGCCAGCAATGATGCTATTAAACTTATACTATAGCGATGAGAAGCCAACAGGAGACAAAAGCACACAGACGCACACTCAAAAAGACACAACAAAATGGGAAATAAAGTAAAAGAAAACAACAACTACAACTGCAACGTTCGAATAATAACGTTTACAACAACGACTATGTATACGACAAAATAACAACAAGTTTGAGTAGCATTAATGATAACAAAAAGTAAATGCACAAAGCTAGAAATGTATTGGAGGACAACAAATTTGAGGAGTCCAACAGCAAGCGAAGGCCAAGACTCGCCACGCACAGTGTAGAAGCACGGCCACAAGGGGAACATTGAATGACAGGTCGGTTAGTAGTCGGCTGAAGATGGAGTTCGACCGTCAAGCGGAATAATTTAAGGCATTACATGCCAGAGCCACCACAACAAGCATTTAGCTGCTATGCATGTGTATGTATGAGCGTGGGAGTGTGTGGGCAAAAGCCGCCAGCTGCAGCAACAACAAGACAAAAAAAGTGTTAAGAGCATGCTAGAATCTGCTGTTGTAGTGGCAAATAAAGAATGCTGGCAGCGACAAACTGAACAACAATAGCAATAACATCAGCACTACCACTCGTGGCACTGTCAGCGTCAACTACGCCGCTGGCGACTGTGTGGCGATAGGGGGGGCGAAGGCGAAGAAATCGAAAGAAATGCGGCAAAACAAAAAACCAGTCTGAAAACAAAGCGCCAGAAAAAAGAAACGGCGGGCAGACTGGCGACTGATTTGAGACGAAGGAATAAGAATAGATACGTGCATACGTATGTAGATAGCCAAAGGCCGATTTGGTGGCAGTAGCAGGCAGTAAGCGGCATTGTGCCCAGTAGAAGTAGATGCTCTTGACCGCACGCCGTGGTTGAACGCCGGTGGCATTGCTGATAGCAACAGTGGCATAGTGGTAATAAATCTGTTTACTTTATTAAAGTTGCTTTATATTGTGACAGTGTTATTATCGCCGGGGTTGGAGCAGGCAGTCTGCCAGCAGGTGGAATACGCTGAGCGCGGTTCGGTTTATAGGGAAGATGCGAGAATCAAAGAATCCTACATGTCTTGTATATAGGGAAGATTCAAGTTCACGCAAGTGAGAAAAGTTCTCTGATCGCCATTCACTTGGATTGGCCAGAAACGATTCTTTAACATATGGCTCAAGCAGCTCACGACTTCCGGTCTTTGACCAAGTATCCTCTGGGTAGCCTCAGAACATCCCTTTGAAGACGATCTATAGTAAGAAGGCGAAAAATCCCTTCCGCAGGGTTGTGCGCTGGTTTTGGGATCCGCCACGTAAAAAACGAACCCAATGAAAGCGAACAACCAGTCTCGGATACGAGACCGCATTTTTGACGACGACCATGGCAAACGAAATAAAGACTACGAAGTGAGACCATGCACCTGGAACGTCTGGTCCCTTCCCCTCGTGAAAATAAAGGCTGACATCACCGCCAACCAAGAAATGCGAAGGACGGGACAAGGGCTGAAACTAGTAGGTCCTTGTGGCATTTACTACAGTGGCCATATAAACGTCTAGCCACAATCCGCATTAATGCGAGGCTCTTCAACCTGATTTGCGCCCACGTCCCGACATAAGAGAAGGACGATGTGACCAAAGATGCCTTCTATGAGCGCTTGGAGCGCACGTATGCGAGCTGCCCCCTCAACGATGTCAAAATCGTGCTTGGCGACTTTAACGCCAGGGTGGACAAAGAAGCTATCTTTGGCAATACGGTCGGTAAATTCAGCCTCCACGAGAAAATATCCCCAAATGGGTTGAGGCTGATCGACTTCACCGGGGCTCGAAATATGGTTATTTGTAGTACTAGATTCCAGCATAAGAAGATTCATCAAGCTACTTGGCTGTCTCCGGATCGAAAAACTACCAACCAGATCGATCATGTTGTGATACACGGAAGACACGTCTCCAGTGTTTTAGATGTGCGTGCGCTCCAAGGCCCTAACATCGAGCACTATCTTGTTGCAGCTAAGATTCGCATCCGCCTCTGTGCAGCAAAAAACGCACGCCAACAAACACATGGAAGGTTCGACGTCGAGAAGCTGCAATCACAACAGACAGCCGAACGATTTTCTACTCGGCTTGCACTCCTGCTCTCTGAGAGCACTCGTCAACAACTCGGTATAAGGAAACTGTGGGACGTCAATTCAAACTGCTTACGTACAGCTGCAACCGAAACCATTGGTTTTCGGAAAGTGCAAAAGAACAGCTGGTACAACGAGGAGTGCCGTGTCGCAGCGGAGAGAAAACAGACTGCCCACCTCGCAACGTTACGATCGACCATTCACTTGCGGGATGGGATAGATACCGAGAGTTGAAGAGGGAAGCGAGACGCATCTGTAGAGAGAAAACAGATTGCCCGAAATGCGTGAGTGTAAAGAAATAAGAAGATTTCATGACCAGAGCATACTCTTATAAAACCTCCAAAGGCGATCTAGTGACCGATATCCAGAGCATACTAAAATTATGGAGGGAGCACTTCTCCAGCCTGCTGAATGGCAGTGAACGTACAACACCAGGAGAAGGCGAACCCGATTCCCCAATCGATGACGATAGAGCAGACGTTCCATTTCCCGGCCATGAAGAAGTTTGAATAGCAATTACCCGTTTGAAGAACAACAAAGCAGCAAAGGGCCGATGGATTGCCGGTCGAGGTATTCAAACACGGCGGCGAATAACTGATAAGGAGCATGCATGAACTTCTTTGTAAAATATGGTCGGACGAAAGCATGCCCAACGATTGGAATTTAAGTGTGCTATGCCCAATCCATAAAAAGGGAGACCCCACAATCTGCGCCAACTACGCTGGGATAAGCCTCCTCAACATCGCGTATAAGGTTCTATCGAGCGTATTGTGTGAAAGATTAAAGCCCAACGTCAACAAACTGATTGGACCTTATCAGTGTGGCTTTAGACCTGGAAAATCAACAACCGACCAGATATTCTCCATGCGCCAAATCTTGGCAAAGACCCGTGAAAGGAGAATCGACAAACACAGCCTCTTCGTCGATTTCAAAGTTGCTTTCGGCAGTACGAAAAGGAGCAGCCTTTATGCCGCGATGTCTGAATTTGGTATCCCCGCAAAATTAATACGGCTGTGTAAACTGACGTTGAGCAATACGAAAAGCTCCATCTGGATCGGCTTCAACACCCGCGCCGTTAGTTCTGCTTTCTCCACAACAAATGGGTCTGGCAGTGAACGTGGGCAAGACAAAATATTTCCTGTCATCAAACAAACAGTCGTCGCACTCGCGACTTGGCTCTCACGTCACTGTTAACAGTCATAAGTTTGAAGTTGTAGAATTAATTGAATTAAAAATCAAAAGATTAATGTAATGCCAAACACAGCTGAAGAATTAATTGAACAACTAAACCAAATGAGGTTAGTTTATGGGCAAACCACCCATCATTCAAATCCTTTCGAGTACTTCTCGAACTAATGAGTATGCAGACTATAACTGACTTTTCCGAACCCGGCCACAGCGTGATAATGAACGCGAACAACGAATTAGATAAGATTCCGGACATGGTTAAATGTCTTGGAGAGTTTTCAGGACGACCAGGAGAATTTAACTCCTGGAGGAAGAGCGTAGACAGAATTTTTAAAGCTTATGAGGGTGTTAAGAATACCCCTAAGTACTTCGCGATACTCCATACGATCAGGCATAAAATAATTGGCGATGCCGACATCGCATTGGAATCGTACAATACTTCACTTGATTGGAGTCACATTCGAAAATGCCTTATGATGCATTATTCGGATAAAAGGGACATAGGTACCCTCGAATACCAGATGACCACTCTGGTCCGACGCCACGATGACATTCCGACCTTCTACCAAAAGGTTTACCAACACCTTTCCCTTACATTAGACAAAATTTCATGTCTCGAGTTACGGACTATGACCAATTCATATAGGGACAAAGCCCTTGACACATTTATTAGAGGACTAAATGGCGATTTACCTCGTCTTTTCAGTATGAGAGAACCGACAACCTTGCCCCAAGCATTACATTTCTTGACGAACGTGAAAACATGACGTATAGAATTAATCATGCGAGTAATACGCACAAAGCCAATATTCAACCACCACCACGACCTCCCCGAAATAACGATTTTAATAATTTTAATAACAATAGAGATTTTTACCCCGAATTAACATATTCCCACTCCCCCAGACGAAACTTCGACCAACATGCATTCGGTCGTCAATCAAACCGATATCCCCAACACTCTCCCAACTATATGCAAAATAACCAAGGATTCATGCCGAGGTTCAACAATTATCCGAACAACCCCCATATTACTAGAGAAAATACCTCCTTTAATGACAGACCAAACCTGCCACCTAAACCACCGACCCCAATGGAAGGTAGACCAGTCAATACGATCAAGAGAAATTAATTATCAGAATAGGCCCAATATATTCCAGGACAATCGACCACCGAAACGTCCGATTTCCGCACAATTGACTCACCCTCCAAGCAAAATACAAAGAATTTTTTTACTAACGCAGTCGAATTAGACCCGAACGGGATATACGATGATAATTCTCATAGCAATTATGATAATGCAGGTAAAAATGAGCTTAATTTTAATTTTGAGATAAATTTTTAGATTAGCGCCGTTTTCGCTGCCTTATTACGAATTTAGAACAAGGCGCGGAGACACAATAGATTTTCTTATTGATACCGGATCCAAAAAGAATTACATTCAATCAACTACGTACTTTACAGTAAAATCACTTGCCGGGACAATTGAAATTACCCACCACACCTTTGTCGACATTTTTGGATCAACAGTAGCGAAAATAAAATTGTTGATATTACCAACTCTAAGGTCGTTCCACGGCATAGTATTAAAGAATTAAAAGCCATTATTCATACCGATAAAATTTTAATGACAATTTGTCAAAGTACATATGTAGATATAATGTTAAAACAACGATTATCACACGAAGTAAATAATGTGCAATCAATATTCCACATCTCTCATCACAACGACAAAACTAAATTAATAATATTATTGATAAATGTCCAAACCTTTTTTCCGGTCCTGATGAAAAACTCATCTACACCACTCTCGTAAAAGGTGAATCCGGACAACAACCGAAACCCCTGTCTACTCCAAGCCATACCCGTATCCCACGGCATTAAAATACGAAATCGAACGCCAAATTGAAGAACTCCAGATAACGGAATAATAAGGAGATCGAAATCTCCGTATAACTCCCCAATATAGATAGTTAACAAAAGGTCAGATGCCTCTGACTAAAAAAGTATCGAATGGTCGTAGATTATCGTAAACTCAATTCAGTTACGATCCCCGAAAAATATCCTATTCCAGAAATTAACGAAGTCCTTGCAAATCTGGGAAACAGTAAACTATTTACTGTTATTGACTCTAAAAGTGGGTTCCATGAGATTCC
>NW_026090367.1:0-23844 GCF_024586455.1 Bactrocera neohumeralis
AAAATCGAATTTATGCCTGAATATAAGTTTGTCGAATTCTTCCAAATGCACTGACGTTATGGCGTTGTGTCAACCTCAGTAACATGAAGAAGGTTAATTAACTTAAATATGTTAAAGTAATGATTTAAAACAACTCAGTATCGACTGCTAAATGTGTATATACAAGAAAATCGACTTTATATCTGAATATAAGAATGTCGAATTCTTCCAAATGCACTGCCGTTATGGCCTTATGTCAACTTCAGTGAGATTAAGAAGGTTAATTAACTTAAATATGTTAAATTCATGATTTTAAGCAACTCAATATCGACTGCTAAATGTGTATATACAAGAAAATAGACTTTATACTTGAATATAAGATTGTCGAATTCTTCCAAATGCACTGCAGTTATGGCTTTATATCAACCTCAGCAAGATGAAGAAGGTTAATTAACTTAATTATGTTAAAGTAATGATTTAAAGCAACTCAATATCGACTGCTAAATGTGTATATACAAGAAAATCGTCTTTATATCTGAATATAAGAATGTCGAATTCTTCCAAATGCACTGCCGTTATGACCTTATGTCAACTTCAGTGAGATTAAGAACGTTAATTAACTTAAAAATGTTAAGGTAATGATTTAAAACAACTCAATATCGACTGCTAAACGTGTATATACAAGAAAATCGACTTTTTACCTGAATATGAGATTGTCGAATTCTTCCAAATACACTGCCGTTATGGCTTTATGTCAACTTCAGTAAAATGAAGAAGGTTAATTAACTTAAATATGTTAAAGTAATGATTTGAAGCAACTCAATATCGATTGCTAAATGTGTATATACAAGAAAATCGATTTTATGCCTGAATATAAGAATGTCGAATTCTTCCAAATGCACTGCCGTTATGGCCTTATGTCAACTTCAGTAAGATTAAGAAGGTTAATTAACTTAAATATGTTAAATTAATGATTTAAAGCAACTCAATATCGACTGCTAAATGTGTATATACAAGAAAATCGACTATATACCTGAATATAAGAATGTCGAATTCTTCCAAATGCACTGCCGTTATGACCTTATGTCAACTTCAGTAAGATGAAGAACGTTAATTAACTTAAATATGTTAAATTAATGATTTAAAACAACTCAATATCGACTGCTAAATGTGTATATACAAGAAAATCGACTTTATATCTGAATATAAGAATGTCGAATTCTTCCAAATGCACTGCCGTTATGACCTTATGTCAACTTCAGTGAGATTAAGAACGTTAATTAACTTAAAAATGTTAAGGTAATGATTTAAAACAACTCAATATCGACTGCTAAATGTGTATATACAAGAAAATCGTCTTTATATCTGAATATAAGAATGTCGAATTCTTCCAAATGCACTGCCGTTATGGCCTTATGTCAACCTCAGTAAGATGAAAAATGTTAATTAACTTAAATATGTTAAATTAATGATTTAAAGCAACTCAATATCGACTGCTAAATGTGTATATACAAGAAAATCGACTTTATACCTGAATATAAGAATGTCGAATTCTTCCAAATGCACTGCCGTTATGACCTTATGTCAACTTCAGTGAGATTAAGAACGTTAATTAACTTAAAAATGTTAAGGTAATGATTTAAAACAACTCAATATCGACTGCTAAATGTGTATATACAAGAAAATCGTCTTTATATCTGAATATAAGAATGTCGAATTCTTCCAAATGCACTGCCGTTATGGCCTTATGTCAACTTCAGTAAGATGAAAAATGTTAATTAACTTAAATATGTTAAATTAATGATTTAAAGCAACTCAATATCGACTGCTAAATGTGTATATACAAGAAAATCGACTTTATACCTGAATATAAGAATGTCGAATTCTTCCAAATGCACTGCCGTTATGACCTTATGTCAACTTCAGTGAGATTAAGAACGTTAATTAACTTAAAAATGTTAAGGTAATGATTTAAAACATTTCAATATCGACTGCTAAATGTGTATATACAAGAAAATCGTCTTTATACCTGAATATAAGAATGTCGAGTTCTTCCAAATGCACTGCCGTTATGACCTTATGTCAACTTTAGTAAGATGAAGAAGGTTAATTAACTTAAATATGTTAAATTAATGATTTAAAACAACTCAATATCGATTGTTAAATGTGTATATACAAGAAAATCGACTTTATACCTGAATATAAGAATGTCGAATTCTTCCAAATGCACTGCCGTTATGGCCTTATGTCAACTTCAGTAAGATGAAGAAGGTTAATTAACTTAAATATGTTAAATTAATGATTTAAAGCAACTCAATATCGACTGCTAAATGTGTATATACAAGAAAATCGACTTTATACCTGAATATAAGATTGTCGAATTCTTCCAAATGCACTGCCGTTATGGCTTTATGTCAACTTCAGTAAGATGAAGAAGGTTAATTAACTTAAATATGTTAAATTAATGATTTAAAGCAACTCAATATCGACTGCTAAATGTGTATATACAAGAAAATCGACTTTATACCTGAATATAAGATTGTCGAATTCTTCCAAATGCACTGCCGTTATGGCTTTATGTCAACTTCAGTAAGATGAAGAAGGTTAATTAACTTAAATATGTTAAAGTAATGATTTAAAGCAACTCAATATCGACTGCTAAATGTGTATATACAAGAAAAGCGACTTTATACCTGAATATGAGAATGTCGAATTCTTCCAAATGCACTGCCGTTATGGCCTTATGTCAACTTCAGTAAGATGAAGAAAGTTAATTAACTTAAATATGTTAGAGTATGGATTTAAAGCAACTCAATATCGATTGCTAAATGTGTATATACAAGAAAATCGACCTTATACCTGAACATTAGATTGTCGAATTCTTCCAAATGCACTGACGTTATGGCCTTATGTCAACTTCAGTAAGATGAAGAGGGTTAATTAACTTAAATATGTTAAAGTAATGATTTGAAGTAACTCAATATCGATTGTTAATGTGTATATACAAGAAAATCGACTTTATACCTGAATATAAGAATGTCGAATTCTTCCAAATGCACTGCCGTTATGGCTTTATGTCAACTTCAGTAAGATGAAGAAGGTTAATTAACTTAAATATGTTAAAGTAATGATTTAAAGCAACTCAATATCGATTGTTAAATGTGTATATACAAGAAAATCGACTTTATACCTGAATATAAGATTGTCGAATTCTTCCAAATGCACTGCCGTTATGGCTTTATGTCAACTTCAGTAAGATGAAGAAGGTTAATTAACTTAAATATGTTAAAGTAATGATTTAAAGCAACTCAATATCGACTGCTAAATGTGTATATACAAGAAAATCGACTTTATACCTGAATATAAGATTGTCGAATTCTTCCAAATGCACTGCCGTTATGGCTTTGTGTCAACATCGATAAGATGAAGAAGGCTAATTAACTTAAATATTTGATGTTAATGATTTGAAGCAACTCAATATCGACTGTTAAATGTGTATATACAAGAAAATCGACTTTATACCTGAATATAAGATTGTCGAATTCTTCCAAATGCACTGCCGTTATGGCTTTATGTCAACTTCAGTAAGATGAAGAAGGTTAATTAACTTAAATATGTTAAAGTAATGATTTAAAGCAACTCAATATCGACTGCTAAATGTGTATATACAAGAAAATCGACTTTATACCTGAATATAAGATTGTCGAATTCTTCCAAATGCACTGCCGTTATGGCTTTATGTCAACTTCAGTAAGATGAAGAGGGTTAATTAACTTAAATATGTTAAAGTAATGATTTGAAGAAACTCAATATGGGTTTTTTAATGTGTATATACAAGAAACTCGACTTTATACCTGAATATAATATTGTCGAATTCTTCCAAATGCACTGCCGTTATGGCTTTATGTCAACTTCAGTAAGATGAAGAAGGTTAATTAACTTAAATATGTTAAATTAATGATTTAAAGCAACTCAATATCGACTGCTAAATGTGTATATACAAGAAAATCGACTTTATACCTGAATATAAGATTGTCGAATTCTTCCAAATGCACTGCCGTTATGGCTTTATGTCAACTTCAGTAAGATGAAGAAGGTTAATTAACTTAAATATGTTAAAGTAATGATTAAAAGCAACTCAATATCGACTGCTAAATGTGTATATACAAGAAAATCGACTTTATACCTGAATATAAGATTGTCGAATTCTTCCAAATGCACTGCCGTTATGGCTTTATATCAACCTCAGTAAGATGAAGAAGGTTAATTAACTTAAATATGTTAAAGTAATGATTTAAAGCAACTCAATATCGACTGCTAAATGTGTATATACAAGAAAATCGACTTTATACCTGAATATAAGATTGTCGAATTCTTCCAAATGCACTGCCGTTATGGCTTTATGTCAACTTCAGTAAGATGAAGAAGGTTAATTAACTTAAATATGTTAAAGTAATGATTTAAAGCAACTCAATATCGACTGCTAAATGTGTATATACAAGAAAATCGACTTTATACCTGAATATAAGATTGTCGAATTCTTCCAAATGCACTGCCGTTATGGCTTTATGTCAACTTCAGTAAGATGAAGAAGGTTAATTAACTTAAATATGTTAAAGTAATGATTTAAAGCAACTCAATATCGACTGCTAAATGTGTATATACAAGAAAATCGACTTTATACCTGAATATAAGATTGTCGAATTCTTCCAAATGCACTGCCGTTATGGCTTTATGTCAACTTCAGTAAGATGAAGAAGGTTAATTAACTTAAATATGTTAAAGTAATGATTTAAAGCAACTCAATATCGACTGCTAAATGTGTATATACAAGAAAATCGACTTTATACCTGAATATAAGATTGTCGAATTCTTCCAAATGCACTGCCGTTATGGCTTTATGTCAACTTCAGTAAGATGAAGAAGGTTAATTAACTTAAATATGTTAAAGTAATGATTTAAAGCAACTCAATATCGACTGCTAAATGTGTATATACAAGAAAATCGACTTTATACCTGAATATAAGATTGTCGAATTCTTCCAAATGCACTGCCGTTATGGCCTTTATGTCAACTTCAGTAAGATGAAGAAGGTTAATTAACTTAAAAATGTTAAAGTAATGATTTAAAACAACTCAATATCGACTGCTAAATGTGTATATACAAGAAAATCGACTTTATACCTGAATATAAGATTGTCGAATTCTTCCAAATGCACTGCCGTTATGGCTTTATGTCAACTTCAGTAAGATGAAGAAGGTAAAATTAACTTAAATATGTTAAATTAATGATTTAAAGCAACTCAATATCGACTGCTAAATGTGTATATACAAGAAAATCGACTTTATACCTGAATATAAGAATGTCGAATTCTTCCAAATGCACTGCCGTTATGGCCTTTATGTCAACTTCAGTAAGATGAAGAAGGTTAATTAACTTAAATATGTTAAATTAATGATTTAAAGCAACTCAATATCGACTGCTAAATGTGTATATACAAGAAAATCGACTTTATACCTGAATATAAGAATGTCGAATTCTTCCAAATGCACTGCCGTTATGGCTTTATGTCAACTTCAGTAAGATGAAGAAGGTTAATTAACTTAAATATGTTAAATTAATGATTTAAAGCAACTCAATATCGACTGCTAAATGTGTATATACAAGAAAATCGACTTTATACCTGAATATAAGAATGTCGAATTCTTCCAAATGCACTGCCGTTATGGCCTTATGTCAACTTCAGTAAGATGAAGAAGGTTAATTAACTTAAATATGTTAAATTAATGATTTAAAGCAACTCAATATCGACTGCTAAATGTGTATATACAAGAAAATCGACTTTATACCTGAATATAAGAATGTCGAATTCTTCCAAATGCACTGCCGTTATGGCCTTATGTCAACTTCAGTAAGATGAAGAAGGTTAATTAACTTAAATATGTTAAATTAATGATTTAAAGCAACTCAATATCGACTGCTAAATGTGTATATACAAGAAAATCGACTTTATACCTGAATATAAGAATGTCGAATTCTTCCAAATGCACTGCCGTTATGGCTTTATGTCAACTTCAGTAAGATGAAGAAGGTTAATTAACTTAAAAATGTTAAGGTAATGATTTAAAGCAACTCAATATCGACTGCTAAATGTGTATATACAAGAAAATCGACTTTATACCTGAATATAAGATTGTCGAATTCTTCCAAATGCACTGCCGTTATGGCTTTATGTCAACTTCAGTAAGATGAAGAAGGTTAATTAACTTAAATATGTTAAATTAATGATTTAAAGCAACTCAATATCGACTGCTAAATGTGTATATACAAGAAAATCGACTTTATACCTGAATATAAGATTGTCGAATTCTTCCAAATGCACTGCCGTTATGGCTTTGTGTCAACGTCAGCAAGATGATGATGCTTAATTAACTTAAAAATGTTAAAGTAATGATTTAATGCAACTCAATATCGACTGCTTAATGCGTATATACAAGAAAATCGACTTTATACCTGAATATAAGAATTGTCGAATTCTTCCAAGTAAAGTGCCGTTATGGCTTTATGTCAACTTCAGTAAGTTGGAGAAGGTTAATTACTTTAAATATGTTAAAGTAATGATTTAAAACAACTCAATATCGACTGCTAAATGTGTATATACAAGAAAATCGACTTTATACCTTAATATAAGAATGTCGAATTCTTCCAAATGCACTGCCGTTATGGCCTTATGTCAACTTCAGTGGGATTAAGAAGGTTAATTAACTTAAATATGTTAAATTAATGATTTAAAGCAACTCAATATCGAATGCTAAATGTGTATATACAAGAAAATCGACTATATACCTGAATATAAGTTTGTCGAATTCTTCCAAATGCAATGCCGTTATGGCTTTATGTCAACTTCAATAAGTTGAAGAAGGTTAATTAACTTAAAAATGTTAAAGTAATGATTTAAAGCAAGTCAATATCGACTGCTTAATGTGTATATACAAGAAAATGAACTTTATACCTGAATATAAGATTGTCGAATTCTTCCAAATGCACTGCCGTTATGGCTTTATGTTAACTTCAAGAAGATGAAGAAGGTTAATTAACTTAAATATGTTAAATTAATGATTTAAAGCAACTAAATATCGACTGCTTATTGTGTATACACAAGAAAATCGACTTTATAACTGAATATTAGATTGTCGAATTCTTCCAAATGCACTGACGTTATGGCCTTATGCCAACTTCAGTAAGATGAAGAGGGTTAATTAATTTAAATATGTTAAAGTAATGATTTAAAGCAACTCAATATCGATTGTTAGATGTGTATATACAAGAAAATCGACTTTTTACCTGAATATAAGATTGTCGAATTCTTCCAAATGCACTGCCGTTATGGCCTTATGTCAACTTCAGTAAGATGAAGAAGGTTAATTAACTTATATATGTTTAACTAATCATTTGCAGCAACTCAATATCGATTGCTAAATGTGTATGTACAAGCAAATCGACTTTATACTTGAACATTAGATTGTCGAATTCTTTCCAATGCACTGATGTTATGGCCTTATGTCAACTTCAGTAAGATGAAGAAGGCTAATTAACTTAAATATGTTAAAGTAATGATTTAAAGCAACTCAATATCGATTGTTAAATGTGTATATACAAGAAAATCGACTTTATACCTGAATATAAGAATGTCGAATTCTTCCAAATGCACTGCCGTTATGGCTTTATGTCAACTTCAGTAAGATGAAGAAGGTTAATTAACTTAAATATGTTAAAGTAATGATTTAAGCAACTCAATATCGACTGCTAAATGTGTATATACAAGAAAATCGACTTTATACCTGAATATAAGATTGTCGAATTCTTCCAAATGCACTGCCGTTATGGCTTTATGTCAACTTCAGTAAGATGAAGAAGGTTAATTAACTTAAATATGTTAAAGTAATGATTTGAAACAACTCAATATCGACTGCTAAATGTGAATGTACAAGAAAATCGACTTTATACCTGAATATAAGAATGTCGAATTCTTCCAAATGCACTGCCGTTATGGCCTTATGTCAACTTCAGTAAGATGAAGAAGGTTAATTAACTTAAATATGTTAAAGTAATGATTTAAAGCAACTCAATATCGACTGCTAAATGTGTATATACAAGAAAATCGACTTTACACCTAAATATAGGAATGTCGAATTTTTCCAAATGCACTGCCGATATGGCCTTATGTCAACTTCAGTAAGATTAAGAGGGTTAATTAACTTAAATATGTTAAAGTAATGATTTGAAGCAACTCAATATCCATTGCTCAATGTGTATATAGATATAAGAAAATCGACTTTATACCTGAATATAAGAATGTCGAATTCTTCCAAATGCACTGCCGTTATGGCCTTATGTCAACTTCAGTAAGATGAAGAAGGTTAATTAACTTAAATATGTTAAATTAATGATTTAAAGCAACTCAATATCGACTGCTAAATGTGTATATACAAGAAAATCGACTTTATACCTGAATATAAGATTGTCGAATTCTTCCAAATGCACTGCCGTTATGGCTTTATGTCAACTTCAGTAAGATGAAGAAGGTTAATTAACTTAAATATATTAAAGTAATGATTTAAAGCAACTCAATATCGACTGCTAAATGTGTATATACAAGAAAATCGACTTTATACCTGAATATAAGAATGTCGAATTCTTCCAAATGCACTGCCGTTATGGCTTTATGTCAACTCAGTAAGATGAAGAAGGTTAATTAACTTAAATATGTTAAATTAATGATTTAAAGCAACTCAATATCGACTGCTAAATGTGTATATACAAGAAAATCGACTTTATACCTGAATATAAGATTGTCGAATTCTTCCAAATGCACTGCCGTTATGGCTTTATGTCAACCTCAGCAAGATGAAGAAGGTTAATTAACTTAAATATGTTAAAGTAATGATTTAAAGCAATTCAACATCGACTGCTCTATGTGCATATAGAAGAACATCGACTTCATACCTGTATATAAGAATGTCGAATTCTTCCAAATGCACTGCCGTTATGGCTTTATGTCAACCTCAGTAAGATGAAGAAGGTAAATTAACTTAAATATGTTAAAGTAATGATTTAAAGCAACTCAATATCGATTGCTAAATGTGTATATACAAGAAAATCGACTTTATGCCTGAATATAAGGTTGTCGAATTCTTCCAAATGCACTGACGTTATGGCCTTATGTCAACTTCAGTAAGATGAAAAGGGTTAATTAACTTAACCGTGTTAAAGTAATGATTTGAAGACTCAATATCCATTGTTAATTGTGTATATACAAGAAAATCAACTTTATAACTGAATATAAGAATGTCGAATTCTTCCAAATGCACTGCCGTTATGGCCTTATGTCAACCTCAGTAAGATGAAAAATGTTAATTAACTTAAATATGTTAAATTAATGATTTAAAGCAACTCAATATCGACTGCTAAATGTGTATATACAAGAAAATCGACTTTATACCTGAATATAAGAATGTCGAATTCTTCCAAATGCACTGCCGTTATGGCTTTATGTCAACTTCAGTAAGATTAAGAAGGTAAATTAACTTAAATATGTTAAATTAATGATTTAAAACAACTCAATATCGACTGCTAAATGTGTATATACAAGAAAATCGACTTTATATCTGAATATAGCATTATCGAATTCTTCCAAATGCACTGCCGTTATGGCCTTATGTCAACTTCAGCAAGATGAAGAATGTTAATTAACTTAAATATGTTAAATTAATGATTTAAAGCAACTCAATATCGACTGCTAAATGTGTATATACAAGAAAATCGACTTTATACCTGAATATAAGATTGTCGAATTCTTCCAAATGCACTGCCGTTATGGCCTTATGTCAACTTCAGTAAAATGAAGAAGATTAATTAACTTAAATATGTTAAAGTAATGATTTAAAACAACTCAATATCGACTGCTAAATGTGTATATACAAGAAAATCGACTTTATACCTGAATATAAGAATTGTCGAATTCTTCCAAATGCACTGCCGTTATGCCTTATGTCAACTTCAGTAAGATGAAGAAGGTTAATTAACTTAAAAATGTTAAAGTAATGATTTAAAACAACTCAATATCGATTGCTAAATGTGAATATACAAATAAATCGACTTTATACCTTAATATAGGATTATGGAATTCTTCCAAATGCACTGCCGTTATGGCCTTATGTCAACTTCAGTAAGATGAAGAAGGTAAATTAACTTAAATATGTTAAATTAATGATTTAAAGCAACTCAATATCGAATGCTAAATGTGTATATACAAGAAAATCGACTTTTTACCTGAATATAAGTTTGTCGAATTCTTCCAAATGCAATGCCGTTATGGCTTTATGTCAACTTCAGTATGTTGAAGAAGGTTAATTAACTTAAAAATGTTAAAGTAATGAATGGAAGCAAGTCAATATCGACTGCTAGATGTGTATATACAAGAATATCGACTTTATTCCTGAATATAACATTGTCGATTTCTTCCAACTGCTTTGCCGGTTTTGCTTTATGTCAACTTCAGGAAGATGAAGAAGGTTAATTAACTTAAATATGTTAAATTAATGATTTAAGGCAACTCAATATCGACTGCTAAATGTGTATATACAAGAAAATCGACTTTATACCTGAATATGAATAGATTGTCGAATTCTTCCAAATGCACTGCCGTTATGGCCTTATGTCAACTTCAGTAAGATGAAGAAGGTTAATTAATTTAAATATGTTAAATTAATGATTTAAAGCAACTCAATATCGATTGCTAAATGTGTATATACAAGAAAATCGACTTTATAACTGAATACAATAATATCGAATTCTTCCAAATGCACTGCCGTTATGGCTTTATGTCAACTTGAGTAAGATGAAGAAGGGTAATTAACTTAAATATGTTAAAGTAATGATTAAAAGCAACTCAATATCGACTGCTAAATGTGTATATACAAGAAAATCGACTTTATACCTGAATATAAGATTGTCGAATTCTTCCAAATGCACTGCCGTTATGGCTTTATGTCAACTTCAGTAAGATGAAGAAGGTTAATTAACTTAAATATGTTAAATTAATGATTTGAAGCAACTCAATATCGATTGTTAGATGTGTATAAACAAGAAAATCGACTTTATATCTGAATATAAGAATGTCGAATTCTTCCAAATGCACTGCCGTTATGGCTTAATGTCAACTTCAGTAAGATGAAGAAGGTTAATTAACTTAAATATGTTAAAGTAATGATTTAAAGCAACTCAATATCGACTGCTAAATGTGTATATACAAGAAAATGGACTTTTTACCTGAATATAAGAATGTCGAATTCTTCCAAATGCACTGCCGTTATGGCGTCGTGTCAACCTCAGTAAGGTTAAGAAGATTAATTAACTTAAAAATGTTAAAGTAATGATTTAAAACAACTCAATATCGACTGCTAAATGTGTATATACAAGAAAATCGACTTTATACCTGAATATAAGAATGTCGAATTCTTCCAAATGCACTGCCGTTATGGCTTTATGTCAACTTCAGTAAGATGAAGAAGGTTAATTAACTTAAATATGTTAAAGTAATGATTTAAAACAACTCAATATCGACTGCTAAATGTGTATATACAAGAAAATCGACTTTATACCTGAATATAAGATTGTCGAATTCTTCCAAATGCACTGACGTTATGGCCTTATGTCAACTTCAGTAAAATGAAGAAGGTTAATTAACTTATATATGTTAAAGTAATGATTTGAAGCAACTCAATATCGATTGCTAAATGTGTATGTACAAGAAAATCGACTTTATACCTGAATATAAGATTGTCGAATTCTTCCAAATGCACTGACGTTATGGCCTTATGTCAACTTCAGTAAGATGAAGAGGGTTAATTAACTTAAATATGTTAAAGTAATGATTTGAAGCAATTCAATATCGATTGTTAAATGTGTATATACAAGAAAATCGACTTTATATCTGAATATAAGATTGTCGAATTCTTCCAAATGCGCTGTCGTTATGGCCTTATGTCAACTTCAGTAAGATGAAGAAGGTTAATTAACTTAAATATGTTAAATGTAATGATTTAAAGCAACTCAATATCGACTGCTAAATGTGTATATACAAGAAAATCGACTTTATACCTGAATATAAGATTGTCGAATTCTTCCCAATGCACTGCCGTTATGGCCTTATGTCAACTTCAGTAAGATGAAGAAGGTTAATTAACTTAAATATGTTAAAGTAATGATTTAAAGCAACTCAATATCGATTGCTAAATGTGTATATACAAGAAAATCGACTTTATATCTGAATATAAGAATGTCGAATTCTTCCAAATGCACTGCCGTTATGCCCTTATGTCAACTTTAGTAAGATGAAGAAGGTTAATTAACTTATACTATGTTAAAGTAATGATTTGAAGCAACTCAATATCGATTGCTAAATGTGTATATACAAGAAAATCGACTTTATACCTGAATATAAGATTGTCGAATTCTTCCAAATGCACTGCCGTTATGGCCTTATGTCAACTTCAGTAAGATGAAGAGGGTTAATTAACTTAAATATGTTAAAGTAATGATTTGAAGCAACTCAATATCGATTGTTAAATGTGTATATACAAGAAAATCGACTTTATACCTGAATATAAGATGTCGAATTCTTCCAAATGCACTGCCGTTATGGCTTTATGTCAACTTCAGTAAGATGAAGAAGGTTAATTAACTTAAATATGTTAAAGGTAATGATTTAAAGCAACTCAATATCGACTGCTAAATGTGTATATACAAGAAAATCGACTTTATATCTGAATATAAGAATGTCGAATTCTTCCAAATGCACTGCCGTTATGGCTTTATGTCAACTTCAGTAAGATGAAGAAGGTTAATTAACTTAAATATGTTAATGTAATGATTTAAAGCAACTCAATATCGACTGCTAAATGTGTATATACAAGAAAATCGACTTTTTACCTGAATATAAGATTGTCGAATTCTTCCAAATGCACTGCCGTTATGGCTTTATGTCAACTTCAGTAAGATGAAGAAGGTTAATTAACTTAAATATGTTAATGTAATGATTTAAAGCAACTCAAAATCAATTACTAAATGTGTATATACAAGAAAATCGAATTTATACCTGAATATAAGATTGTCGAATTCTTCCAAATGCACTGCCGTTATGGCCTTATGTCAACTTCAGTAAGATGAAGAAGGTTAATTAACTTATATATGTTAAAGTAATGATTTGAAGCAACTCAATATCGATTGCTAAATGTGTATGTACAAGAAAATCGACTTTATATCTGAATATAAGATTGTCGAATTCTTCCAAATGCACTGACGTTATGGCCTTATGTCAACTTCAGTAAGATGAAGAGGGTTAATTAACTTAAATATGTTAAAGTAATGATTTAAAGCAACTCAATATCGATTGTTAAATGTGTATATACAAGAAAATCGACTTTATATCTGAATATAAGATTGTCGAATTCTTCCAAATGCACTGCCGTTATGGCCTTATGTCAACTTCAGTAAGATGAAGAAGCTTAATTAACTTAAATATGTTAAAGTAATGATTTAAAGCAACTCAATATCGATTGTTAAATGTGTATATACAAGAAAATCGACTTTATATCTAAATATAAGATTGTCGAATTCTTCCAAATGCGCCATCGTTATGGCCTTATGTCAACTTCAGTAAGATGAAGAAGTTAATTAACTTAAATATGTTAAAGTAATGATTTAAAGCAACTCAATATCGACTGCTAAATGTGTATATACAAGAAAATCGACTTTATGCCTGAATATAAGAATGTCGAATTCTTCCAAATGCACTGCCGTTATGGCCTTATGTCAACTTCAGTAAGATGAAGAAGTTAATTAACTTAAATATGTTAAATTCATGATTTAAAGCAACTCAATATCGACTGCTAAATGTGTACATACAAGAAAATCGACTTTATACTTGAATATAAGATTGTCGAATTCTTCCAAATGCACTGCCGTTATGGCCTTATGTCAACTTCAGTAAAATGAAGAAGGTTAATTAACTTAAATATGTTAAAGTAATGATTTGAAGCAACTCAATATCGATTGCTAAATGTGTATGTACAAGAAAATTGACTTTATACCTGAACATTAGATTGTCGAATTCTTCCAAATGCACTGACGTTATGGCCTTATGTCAACTTCAGTAAGATGAAGAAGGTTAATTAACATAAATATGTTAAAGTAATGATTTAAAGCAACTCAATATCGATTGTTAAATGTGTATATACAAGAAAATCGACTTTATATCTGAATATAAGATTGTCGAATTCTTCCAAATGCACTGCCGTTATGGCTTTATGCCAACTTCAGTAAGATAAAGGAGGTTAATTAACTTAAATATGTTAAAGTAATGATTTAAAGCAACTCAATATCGACTGCTAAATGTGTATATACAAGAAAATCGACTTTATGCCTGAATATAAGTTTGTCGAATTCTTCCAAATGCACTGCCGTTATGGCGTTGTGTCAACCTCAGTAAGATGAAGAAGGTTAATTAACTTAAATATGTTAAAGTAATGATTTAAAACAACTCAATATCCATTGTTAATTGTGTATATACAAGAAAATCAACTTTATAACTGAATATAAGAATGTCGAATTCTTCCAAATGCACTGCCGTTATGGCTTTATATCAACCTCAGTAAGATGAAGAAGGTTAAGTAACTTAAATATGTTAAAGTAATAATTTAAAGCAACTCAATATCGACTGTTAAATGTGTACTTACAAGAAAATCGACTATAAACCTGAATATAAGAATGTCGAATTCTTCCAAATGCACTGCCGTTATGGCGTTGTGTCAACCTCAGTAAGATGAAGAAGGTTAATTAACTTAAATATGTTAAAGTAATGATTTAAAACAACTCAATATCGATTGCTAAATGCGTATGTACAAGAAAATCGACTTTATACTTGAACATTAGATTGTCCAATTCTTCCAAATGCACTGACGTTATGGGCTTATGTCAACTTCAGTAAGATGAAGAGGGTTAATTAATTTAACTGTGTTAAAGTAATGATTTGAAGACTCAATATCCATTTTTAATTGTGTATATACAAGAAAATAGACTTTATACCTGAATATAATATTGTCGATTTCTTCCAACTGCTTTGCCGGTTTTGCTTTATGTCAACTTCTGGACGATGAAGAAGGTTAATTAACTTAAATATGTTAAACTAATGATTAGAAGCAACTCAATATCGATTGCTAAATGTGAATATACAAGAAAATCGACTTTATGCCTGAATATAAGGTTGTCGAATTCTTCCAAATGCACTGCCGTTATGGCGTTGTGTCAACCTCAGTAAGATGAAGAAGGTTAATTAACTTAAATATGTTAAAGTAATGATTTAAAACAACTCAATATCGACTGCTAAATGTGTATATACAAGAAAATCGACTTTATATCTGAATATAAGAATGTCGAATTCTTCCAAATGCACTGCCGTTATGGCCTTATGTCAACTTCAGTAAGATGAAGAAGGTTTGTTACTTTAAATATGTTAAATTAATGATTTTAAGCAACTCAATATCGATTGCTAAATCTGTATCTACAAGAAAATCGACTTTATACTGAATATAAGATTGTCGAATTCTTCCAAATGCACTGCCGTTATGGCTTTATGTCAACCTCAGCAAGATGAAGAAGGTTAATTAACTTAATTATGTTAAATTAATGATTTAAAGCAACTCAATATCGACTGCTAAATGTGTATAAACAAGAAAATCGATTTTATACCTGAATATAAGGTTGTCGAATTCTTCCAAATGCACTGCCGTTATGGCGTTGTGTCAACCTCAGTAAGATGAAGAAAGTTAATTAACTGAAATATGTTAAAGTAATGATTTAAAGCAACTCAATATCCATTGTTAATTGTGTATATACAAGAAAATCAACTTTATAACTGAATATAAGAATGTCGAATTCTTCCAAATGCACTGCCGTTATGGCTTTATGTCAAATGCACTGCCGTTACTGTACAACCTGAATATAAGTTTGTCGAATTCTTCCAAATGCACTGCCGTTATGGCTTTATGTCAACCTCAGTAAGATGAAGAAGGCTAATTAACTTAAATATGTTAAAGTAATGATTTGAAGACTCAATATACATTTTTAATTGTGTATATACAAGAAAATCGACTTTATAATCGAATTCTTCCAAATGCACTAACGTTATGGCCTTATGCCAACTTCAGTAAGATGAAGAAGGTTAATTAACTTATATATGTTAAAGTAATGATTTAGTGCAACTCAGTATCGACTTTTAAATGTGTATATACAAGAAAATCGACTTTATACCTGAATATAAGATTGTCGAATTCTTCCAAATGCACTGCCGTTATTTCTTTATGTCAAATTCAGTAAGATGAAGAGGGTTAATTAACTTAAATATGTTAAAGTAATGATTTAAAGCAACTCAATATCGACTGCTAAATGTGTATATACAAGAAAATCGACTTTATACATGAATATAAGATTGTCGAATTCTTCCAAATGCACTGCCGTTATGGCTTTATATCAACTTCAGTAAGATGAAGAAGGTTAATTAACTTAAATATGTTAAAGTAATGATTTAAAGCAACTCAATATCGCCTGCTAAATGTTTATATACAAGAAAATCGACTTTATACCTGAATATAAGAATGTTGAATTCTTCCAAATGCACTGCCGTTATTTCTTTATATCCACTTCAGTAAGATGAAGAAGGTTAATTAACTTAAATATGTTGAAGTAATGATTTGAAGCAACACAATATCGATTGCTAAATGTTTATATACAAGAAAATCGACTTTATACATGAATATAAGATTGTCGAATTTTTCCAAATGCACTGCCGTTATTGCTTTATGTCAACTTCGATAAGATGAAGAAGGCTAATTAATGTTAAATTAATGATTGGAAGCAACTCAATATCGACTGCTAAATGTGTATATACAAGTAAATCGACTTTATACCTGAATACAAGATTGTCGAATTCTTCGAAATGCACTGCCGTTATGGCTTTATGTCAACCTCAGCAAGATGAAGAAGGCTAGTTTACTCAAATATGTTAAAGTAATGATTTAACCAAATGCACTGACGTTATGGCTTTATGTCCACTTCAGTAAGATGAAGAAGGTAAATTAACTTAAATATGTTAAAGTAATGATTTAAAGCAACTCCATATCGACTGCTAAATGTGTATATACAAGAAAATCGACTTTATACCTGAATATAAGATTGTCGAATTCTTCCAAATGCACTGCCGTTATGGCTGTATGTCAACTTAGTAAGATGAAGAAGGTAAATTAACTTAAATATGTTAAAGTAATTATTTAAAGCAACTCAATATCGACTGCTTAATGTGTATATACAAGAAAATCGACTTTATACCTGAATATAAGAATGTCGAATTCTTCCAAATGCACTGCCGTTATGGCTTTATGTCAACTTCAGTAAGATGAAGAAGGTTAATTAACTTAAATATGTTAAAGTAATGATTTAAAGCAACTCAATATCGACTGCTAAATGTGTATATACAAGAAAATCGACTTTATACCTGAATATAAGATTGTCGAATTCTTCCAAATGCACTGCCGTTATGGCTTTATGTCAACTTCAGTAAGATGAAGAAGGTTAATTAACTTAAATATGTTAAAGTAATGATTTAAAGCAACTCAATATCGACTGCTAAATGTGTATATACAAGAAAATCGACTTTATACCTGAATATAAGATTGTCGAATTCTTCCAAATGCACTGCCGTTATGGCTTTATGTCAACTTCAGTAAGATGAAGAAACATAATTAACTAAAATATGTTAAAGTAATTATTTAAAGCAACTCAATATCGACTGCTAAATGTGTATATACAAGAAAATCGACTTTATACCTGAATATAAGATTGTCGAATTCTTCCAAATGCACTGCCGTTATGGCTTTATGTCAACTTCAGTAAGATGAAGAAGGTTAATTAACTTAAATATGTTAAAGTAATTATTTAAAGCAACTCAATATCGACTGCTAAATGTGTATATACAAGAAAATCGACTTTATACCTGAATATAAGATTGTCGAATTCTTCCAAATGCACTGCCGTTATGGCTTTATGTCAACTTCAGTAAGATGAAGAAGGTTAATTAACTTAAATATGTTAAAGTAATTATTTAAAGCAACTCAATATCGACTGCTAAATGTGTATATACAAGAAAATCGACTTTATACCTGAATATAAGATTGTCGAATTCTTCCAAATGCACTGCCGTTATGGCTTTATGTCAACTTCAGTAAGATGAAGAAGGTTAATTAACTTAAATATGTTAAAGTAATGATTTAAAGCAACTCAATATCGACTACTAAATGTGTATATACAAGAAAATCGACTTTATACCTGAATATAAGATTGTCGAATTCTTCCAAATGCACTGACGTTATGGCCTTATGTCAACTTCAGTAAAATGAAGAAGATTAATTAACTTATATATGTTAAAGTAATGATTTGAAGCAACTCAATATCGATTGCTAAATGTGTATGTACAAGAAAAATCGACTTTATACTTCAGTAAGATGAACATTGCTTTAAATCATTAATTTAACATCTTTAAGTTAATTAACCTTCTTCATCTTACTGAAGTTGTTATAAAGCCATAACGGCAGTGCATTTGGAAGAATTCGACTGTCTTGTATTCACGAGTAAATTCGATTTTCTTGTATATACACATTTAGCAGTCGATATTGAGTTGCCTTAAATCATTAATTTAACATCTTTAAGTTAATTAACCTTCTTCATCTTACTGAAGTTGTTATAAAGCCATAACGGCAGTGCATTTGGAAGAATTCGACAATCTTATATTCAGGTATATAAGTAGATTTTCTTGTATATACACATTTAGCAGTCGATATTGAGTTGCTTTAAATCATTAATTTAACATCTTTAAGTTAATTTACCTTCTTCGTCTTACTGAAGATTACATAAAGCCATAACGGCAGTGCATTTGGAAGAATTCGACATTTCTATATTGAGGTATAAAGTCGATTTTCTTGTATATACACATTTAACAATCGATATTGAGTTGCTTCAAATCATTACTTTAACATATTTAAGTTAATTAACCTTCTTTATCTTACTGAAGTTGACATAAAGCCAAAACGACAGCGCATTTGGAAGAAATCGACAATATTATATTCAGGTATAAAGTCTATTTTCTTGTATATACACATTAAGCAGTCGATACTGAGTTGCTTTAAATCATTAATTTAACATATTTAAGTTAATTAACCTTCTTCATCTTACTGAATTTGACATAAAGCCATAACGGCAGTGCATTTGGAAGAATTCGACAATCTTATATTCAGGTATAAAGTTGATTTTCTTGTGTATACACATTTAGCAGTCGATATTGAGTTTTTTTAAATCATTAATTTAACATATTTAAGTTAATTAACTTTCTTCATCTTACTGAAGTTGACATAAAGCCATAACGGCAGTGCATTTGGAAGAATTCGACATTCTTATATTCAGGTATAAAGTCGATTTTCTTGTATATACACATTAAGCAGTCGATATTGAGTTGCTTTAAATCATTAATTTAACATCTTTAAGTTAATTAACCTTCTTCATCTTACTGAAGTTGACATAAAGCCATAACGGCAGTGCATTTGGAAGAATTCGACATTCTTATATTCAGGTATAAAGTCGATTTTCTTGTATATACACATTTAGCAATCGATATTGAGTTGAATCAAATCATTACTTTAACATATTTAAGTTAAATAACCTTCTTAATCATACTGAAGTTAACATAAGGCCATAACGTCAGTGCACTTGGAAGAAATTGACTATATTATATTCAGGTATAAAGTCGATTTTCTTGTATATACACATTAACAATCGATATTGAGTTGCCTTAAATCATTACTTTAACATATTTAAGTTAATTAACTTTCTTCATCTTACCGAAGTTGACACAAAGCCATAGCGGCAGTGCACTTGGAAGAATTCGACAATCTTATATTCAGGTATAAAGTCGATTTTTCTTGTATATACACAATTAACAAGGATATTGAGTTGCTTTAAATCATTAATTAACATATTTAAGTTAATTAACCTTCTTCATCTTACCGAAGTTGACATAAGGCCATAACGGCAGTGCATTTGGAAGAATTCGACAATCTAATATTCAGGTATAAAGTCGATTTTCTTGTATATACACATTTAACAATCGATATTGAGTTGCTTTAAATCATTACTTTAACATATTTAAGTTAATTAACCTTCTTCATCTTACTGAAGTTGTCATAAAGCCATAACGGCAGTGCATTTGGAAGAATTCGACATTCTTATATTCAGTTATAAAGTTGATTTTCTTGTATATACACAATTAACAATGGATATTGAGTTGCTTCAAATTATCACTTTAACATATTTCAGTTAATTAACTTTCTTCATCTTACTGAAGTTGACACAACGCCATAACGGCAGTGCATTTGGAAGAATTCGACATTCTTGTATTCAGGTATAAAGTCGATTTTATTGTATATACACATTTAGCAATCGATATTGAGTTGTTTCAAATCATTTACTTCACATATTTAAGTTAATTAACCTTCTTCATCTTACTGAAGTTGACATAACGCCATAACGGCAGTGAATTTGGAAGAATTCGACAATCTTATATTCAGGCAAAAAGTCCATTTTCTTTTATACGCACATTAAGCAGTCGATATTGAGTTGTTTTAAATCATTACTTTAACATATTTGAGTTAATTAACCTTCTTCATCTTACCGAAGTTGACATAAATCCATAACGGCAGTGCTTTTGGAAGAATTCGACAATCTTATATTCTGGTATAAAGTTGATTTTCTTGTATACGCACAATTAACAATGGATATTGAATTGCTTCAAATTATCACTTTAACATATTTAAGTTAATTAACCTTCTTCATCTTACTGAGGTTGACACA
Organism: Bactrocera neohumeralis; assembly: GCF_024586455.1. Lineage (NCBI taxonomy): Eukaryota > Metazoa > Arthropoda > Insecta > Diptera > Tephritidae > Bactrocera > Bactrocera neohumeralis. Next base: position 20,995 of record NW_026090367.1, read on the forward strand.
ACGCCATAACGGCAGTGCATTTGGAAGAATTCGACAACCTTATATTCAGGTATAAAGTCGATTTTCTTGTACATTTAACATCTTTAAGTTAATTTACCTTCTTCATCTTACTGAAGTTGTTATAAAGCCATAACGGCAGTGCATTTGGAAGATATCGACAATCTTTTATTCACGTATAAATTCGATTTTCTTGTATATACACATTTAGCAATCGATATTGAGTTGCTTTAAATCATTACTTTAACATATTTAAGTTAATTAACCTTCTTCATTTTACTGAGGTTGACACAACGCCATAACGGCAGTGCATTTGGAAGAATTCGACATTATTATATTCAGGTAAAAAGTCGATTTTCTTGTATATACACATTTAGCTGTCGATATTGAGTTGTTTTAATTCATTAATTTAACATATTTAAGTTAATTAACCTTCTTCATCTTACTGAAGTTGAATTAAGCCATAACGGCAGTGCATTTGGAAGAATTCTATAATCCTATATTCATGTATAAAGTCGATTTTCTTGTATATACACAATCAACAATCGATATTGAATTGCTTCAAATCATTACTTTAACATAGTTAAGTTAATTAACCATCTTCATCTTACTGAAGTTGTCATAAGGCCATAACGACAGTGCATTTGGAAGAATTCGACATTCTTATATTCAGGTATAAGGTCGATTTTCTTGTATATACACATTTAGCAGTCGATATTGAGTTGTTTTAAATCATTACTTTAACATATTTAAGTTAATTAAATTTCTTCATGTTACTGAAGTTGACATAATGCCATAACGGCAGTGCATTTGGAAGAATTCGACAATCTTATATTCAGGTATAAATTCGATTTTCTTGTATATACACATTTAGCAGTCGATATTGAGTTGCTTTAAATCATTACTTTAACATATTTAAGTTAATTAACCTTCTTCATCTTACTGAGGTTGACACGACGCCATAACGGCAGTGCATTTGGAAGAATTCCACATTTCCTATATTAAGGTATAAAGTCGATTTTCTTGTATATTCACATTTAGCAATCGATATTGAGTTGCTTTAAATCATTAATTTAACATATTTAAGTTAATTAACCTTCTTCGTCTTACCGAAGTTGACATAAGGCCATAACGGCAGTGCATTTGGAAGAATTCGACAATCTTATTCATGTATAAAGTCGATTTTCTTGTATATACACATTTAACAATGATATTGAGTTGCTTCAAATCATTACTTTAACATATTTAAGTTAATTAACCTTCTTCATCTTACTGAAGTTGACATAAAGCCATAACGGCAGTGCATTTGGAAGAATTCGACATTCTTATATTCAGGTATAAAGTCGATTTTCTTGTATATACACATTTAGCAATCGATATTGAGTTGCTTAAAATTATTTACTTCACTTATTTAAGTTAATAAACCTTCTTCATCTTACTGAAGTTGTCATAAGGCCATAACGACAGCGCATTTGGAAGAATTCGACAATCTTATATTCAGATATAAAGTCGATTTTCTTGTATATATATATATTTAGCAGTCGATATTGAGTTGCTTCAAATCATTACTTTAACATATTTCAAGTAATTAACCTTCTTCATCTTACTGAAGTTGACATAAGGCCATAACGGCAGTGCATTTGGAAAAATTCGACAATCTTATATTCAGGTATAAAGTCGGTTTTCTTGTATATAGGTATTTAACAAGCAATATTGAGTTGCTGTAAATCATTAATTTAACATATTTAAGTTAATAAAACTTCTTCATCTTACTGAAGTTGACATAAAGCCATAACGGCAGTGCATTTGGAAGAATTCGACAATCTTATATTCAGTATAAAGTCGATTTTCTTGTATATACACATTTAACAATCGATATTGAATTGCTTCAAATCATTAATTTAACATATTTAAGTTAATTAACTTTCTCCATCTTACTGAAGTTGACATAAAGCCATAACGGCAGTGCATTTGGAAGAATTCGACAATCTTATGTTCAGGTATAAAGTCGATTTTCTTGTACATACACATTTAGCAATCGATATTGAGTTGCTTCAAATCATTACTTTAACATATATAAGTTAATAAACCTTCTTCACCTTACTGAAGTTGTCATAAGGTCATAACGACAGCGCATTTGGAAGAATTCGACATTCTTATATTCAGATATAAAGTCGATTTTCTTGTATATACACATTTAGCAGTCGATATTGAGTTGTTTTAAATCATTACTTTAACATATTTCAGTTAAATAACTTTCTTCATCTTACTGAGATTGACACAAGGCCATAACGGCAGTGCATTTGGAAGAATTCGACATTATTGTATTCAGGTATAAAGTCGATTTTCTTGTATATACACATTTAGCAGTCGATATTGAGTTGCTTTAAATCATTACTTTAACATATTTAAGTTAATTAACCTTCTTCATCTTCCTGAAGTTGACACAAAGCCACTTTGGCAAAGCAGTTGGAAGAAATCGACAATTATTATATTCAAATTATCACCTTAACATATTTAAGTTAATTAACGTTCTTCATCTTACTGAGGTTGACATCTTCATCTTACTGAAGTTGTTATAAAGCCATAACGGCAGTGCATTTGGAAGAATTCGACAATCTTATATTCAGGTATAAAGTCGATTTTCTTGTACATACACATTTAGCAATCGATATTGAGTTGCTTCAAATCATTACTTTAACATATTTAAGTTAATTAACCTTCTTCATTTTACTGAGGTTGACACAACGCCATAAAGGCAGTGCTCTTGGAAGAATTCGACATTATTATATTTAGGTAAAAATTTTTCGATTTTCTTATATATACACATTTAGCTGTCGAGATTGTGTTGCT
>NW_026090368.1:0-16493 GCF_024586455.1 Bactrocera neohumeralis
CCAAAGAAGACTGAGAAAAAGCATAAATTTCTATCTCGGAGAGACATATTATCTAAAAAAAAGAAAAAAACCGTCCTTTTCAGGACGACAAACTTTTATATTCAAAGAGGTTGATATTACTTTCAAAAAAAAACTACATATGTATTAGTAATAAAACTTGATTCGTTATATAAAACTGGTTGCATACGATACACATATAACAACAACAACAAATATTAGATTCATACTCATGAATGTATAAGTAAAGTCATCTGGAGAGACAGCGTACGGTATAATACAGTAGGTAGATAATACTCGTAGCGAAAAAAACTTGATGGTGGTATACATGTACAGGTTCCGTGGATTCTATTCGGAATTTAATTTGTAAATTAATTTCTATCTACAGCATATACATAGTATATCATAAGATTTAAAGTTTTAATCTTTTGCTGAGAAATTGTGGTCCTGAAAAGGACCGTTTAAGTATTTATTTTTATCATTATATGTAAAATTTTGATCTTTCGTTGAGCAATTGTGGTCCTGAAAAGGACCGTTTGGATATTTATCTTCTTCAAATCAATTAAGCACGTTCTCCACGAATACGTCTGGCCAATTGAATATCTTTTGGCATAATTGTGACACGCTTTGCATGAATGGCGCACAAATTTGTATCCTCAAACAGACCAACCAAATATGCTTCACTTGCTTCCTGTAGAGCCATAACAGCAGAACTTTGGAAACGTAAATCTGTTTTGAAATCTTGAGCAATTTCTCGAACCAAACGTTGGAATGGCAATTTTCGGATTAATAATTCAGTACTTTTTTGGTAACGACGAATTTCTCGTAATGCAACTGTACCGGGGCGATAACGATGAGGTTTCTTTACACCACCAGTTGCCGGAGCACTTTTACGAGCTGCTTTGGTTGCCAATTGCTTGCGTGGTGCTTTACCACCAGTCGATTTACGGGCTGTTTGTTTTGTACGAGCCATTTTTTTCACTGCACTTATTTAATTTTCACCTTAACTGAAAAGTCACTGCACTAATATATTTTACCACACACTAATAATTTGTGCACAAGTAATAAAATACTTCAGAACGTTTCAAAAGTTCATATTATCGGGGTGGATGAAGTGGTGCTAAGCGTCATCGTAAAGTTTTACGTGATAACATCCAGGGAATCACTAAGCCTGCTATTCGGCGTTTGGCTCGTCGTGGAGGTGTAAAACGTATATCTGGTTTGATATATGAAGAAACTCGTGGAGTCTTAAAAGTATTTTTAGAGAATGTTATCCGTGATGCAGTTACCTATACTGAACACGCTAAAAGGAAGACAGTTACAGCAATGGATGTTGTATATGCTTTGAAGAGACAAGGACGTACCTTGTATGGATTCGGCGGTTAAACAATTTTCCTATCAAATATAAAAAAAAAACAAAACGGTCCTTTTCAGGACCACGATATACAATTAAACGAAGATTCAAAATAATGATAAATTAACCGAAAAATAATAAATACATATCTAAAAGTAATTTTGTCACAATTCTTAATTTGCCTGTAGTTAGCATTCATTCCAATTTAATATTATTTATCAAATATCCAAATACATATGTATATATGTATATTGCATTCATATTATTTATGAGGAAGTATGTTGGAACGGAATATGAGTAAATATAAAAATTACATTGTCTACGGACCTATGTATGTATGGATGTATACATATACATATGTATGGTAAGTAAGTTTAGTATAAAATTATTACTAATATAGGATTTGAGTAGAAATTTATCCGACAATATATTAGCAAATTGTGAATTGATCGCATAAAACCGCTTTTTGTTTTCATACTATTATTTTACTTCATTTAAATTGAAATGTGACTTTTTCATGTATATACTCTTGATAGTTAATGAATAACAACACAAGGGCCCTAACAATAACCTCACGTTATTTTTTTATTTTTTATTTATATTTATTTCTTAATGAAAACATCTTATTACTTCTTTAGATCATTGCTAATATAAATTATTTTAAATTTGTAAAATAATTTTAAGGTTTGATTTAAAAATAATTGAGAAAATTAAATTTAAAGAGGGAAATTTTGACTTTTATAGAGCAAAGTTTGGACAAAATTTCATTTTAAATGAAAAATATATACCGTAAAGAAATATGAGCATTAAAATATTAAAGCAACACATTTAGGCTATCAAACTGCGTATAAAATGGTTTCTTAAATTAAATATTTGATTTTTAGTAAATTAAATAAACTTAAAAGTTTGTCCGTTGGAGATGTTAAATTGCACTGGATCGTTCAATTTTGTTACTCATCTTTTCACCTCGCTTCTCAATTTAAGAAGGTATAGCAATTTAAAGGTATTACTTCATCTATAAATTAGTGCGTAAAGTGTGTATTTAATAAATACAAAATAAAAGTTTATAAAAGTGAAAATGTCTGAAGCAATTGCTGTTACGAATGTTAATTCTCCGGTAGCCGGATCTTCTGCTATTTCTGAGAAAAAAAAAGTTGCTGCTAAAAAAACTGTTAAGCCAAAAAAGCCTTCAGTCGCTCCTACTCATCCACCAACTCAACAAATGGTTGATGCATCAATTAAGAATTTAAAAGAACGTGGTGGCTCATCACTTTTAGCTATTAAAAAGTACATCAGTGCTACATACAAATGTGATGCTCAAAAATTAGCACCATTTATCAAGCGTTATTTGAAATCTGCTGTTACTAGTGGTAAATTAATTCAAACTAAAGGAAAGGGTGCATCTGGTTCTTTTAAATTATCAGTGGCTGCCAATAAATCAAGTAAATCTGGTGAAGGTAAATCGAAGTCAAAAGCGGTGAAATCCATTGAGAAGAAGCCCAAAAAGAAATCGGCAGATGGTGTGGCGTCAAAGAAGAAGGCAGCAGTTGGCGGTAAGAAAGCAAGTGGCGAAAAAAAGTGAAGAAAACTGTTGCTAGCAAGAAAACAGCAGAGAAGAAAAAAAGTGAAAAGGCTAAAGCGAAGGATGCAAAAAAGACTGGATCTGTTAAAGCCAAACCAGCTAAAGCTAAATCGACTCCAAATAAAGCAAAGGCGTTAAAAGCAAAAACACCTAGTGTTAAAACCAAGAAAGCCGCGGTCAATAAAAAGCCAGTCGCCAAGAAAGCGCCATCTAAAAAGTAAAGCCCAGGTAAAAGAAAAAAAACTATGTGGCAAATAAGAAATAAAATAAGCCCTTTTCAGGGCTACAAAAATGTTTAACATATCGATCAAAAATGGATTTTTAGCAAGAACATTAAAATAATTTTAATTATTAAATGAATTGATGATGATTGTGCACATATGTATTATGTGTTTTCATATATATCATTCAATGTATACAATAAAAATTACATATCATGTTTATATCTCAATTACATTATAAGTAAAACAGTTCATAAATAAAAAATGTACGTTTACAAAGGGTGACAATTAGATATTTATTTTATTTTATTTTCTTTGGAATTTCACAGCTGCTGGCATAATTAAGATTACCCTATACTAAATAGATTTGCAAAAAAAAACATGTGTACCATATTGCCCACGCTTACTCTATATTGAATAGTTTATTATGATAGTATTACCAGTGCCACAGTAACGCATGGCCAAATCTACTAGTACATATACTGTGTTTGTATACTCATAAATCATCTCTTTGTTAATTTATATGTTGTGGCCCTGAAAAGGGCCTTTTTGCTATTTTTTTTTAATCATTTGAACAAATTACTTGGAACTTGTGTATTTAGTGACAGCTTTGGTACCTTCGCTCACAGCATGTTTGGCTAATTCACCAGGCAAAAGTAAACGTACAGCAGTTTGGATTTCGCGACTAGTGATAGTTGAACGTTTATTGTAATGAGCTAAACGCGATGCTTCGGCAGCGATACGCTCAAAAATATCATTTACAAAACTGTTCATGATACTCATGGCTTTTGATGAAATACCAGTATCAGGATGTACTTGCTTCAACACTTTATAAATGTAAATAGCATAAACTTTCCTTCCTCTTGCGCTTCTTCTTCTTGTCGTTTTTAGTAATATTTTTTTGGGCCTTACCAGCCTTCTTTGCTGCTTTTCCACTAGTTTTAGGAGGCATGTTTTTCTCACTTTACTTTTTCACTAACACTTTGCGAAATAAATTTTATACTCACAATAAAGCAGTTGCTTTAAAGTACATTTTTTCATATAAAGTATTCGCGAAGTCGATTAAAGGTGCACGTGAAGATGACGAGTCACGAAGTTATGTCAATACACCTTAACTGTGAAATGAAAAAGTATATAAGCAGCGTTAGTATGTTGGAGGAATTTATATAAAGTGAGTGAATTGTGCAGTGTACATTGTGCAAGCTTGTAGTGATTCATATTTCCTTTTCGTGTGTTAACTAAATTATATTTAAAAATGTCTGGACGTGGTAAAGGTGGTAAAGTGAAGGGCAAGGCAAAGTCGCGTTCAAATCGTGCTGGTCTTCAATTTCCTGTCGGTCGTATACACCGTTTGTTGCGCAAAGGCAATTATGCTGAACGTGTTGGTGCTGGTGCTCCCGTATATTTAGCTGCTGTTATGGAATATTTGGCAGCTGAAGTTCTTGAATTGGCTGGTAATGCTGCCCGTGATAACAAAAAGACAAGAATTATTCCAAGACATTTACAATTGGCCATCCGTAATGATGAAGAATTGAATAAACTATTATCTGGAGTCACTATTGCTCAAGGTGGTGTTTTGCCAAATATTCAAGCTGTACTTTTACCAAAGAAGACTGAGAAAAAAGCATAAATTTCTATCTCGGAGAGACATATTATCTAAAAAAAAGAATAAAACCGTCCTTTTCAGGACGACAAACTTTTATATTCAAAGAGGTTGATATTACTTTCAAAAAAAACTACATATGTATTAGTAATAAAACTTGATTCGTTATATAAAACTGGTTGCATACGATACACATATAACAACAACAACAAATATTAGATTCATACTCATGAATGTATAAGTAAAGTCATCTGGAGAGACAGCGTACGGTATAATACAGTAGGTAGATAATACTCGTAGCGAAAAAAACTTGATGGTGGTATACATGTACAGGTTCCGTGGATTCTATTCGGAATTTAATTTGTAAATTAATTTCTATCTACAGCATATACATAGTATATCATAAGATTTAAAGTTTTAATCTTTTGCTGAGAAATTGTGGTCCTGAAAAGGACCGTTTAAGTATTTATTTTTATCATTATATGTAAAATTTTGATCTTTCGTTGAGCAATTGTGGTCCTGAAAAGGACCGTTTGGATATTTATCTTCTTCAAATCAATTAAGCACGTTCTCCACGAATACGTCTGGCCAATTGAATATCTTTTGGCATAATTGTGACACGCTTTGCATGAATGGCGCACAAATTTGTATCCTCAAACAGACCAACCAAATATGCTTCACTTGCTTCCTGTAGAGCCATAACAGCAGAACTTTGGAAACGTAAATCTGTTTTGAAATCTTGAGCAATTTCTCGAACCAAACGTTGGAATGGCAATTTTCGGATTAATAATTCAGTACTTTTTTGGTAACGACGAATTTCTCGTAATGCAACTGTACCGGGGCGATAACGATGAGGTTTCTTTACACCACCAGTTGCCGGAGCACTTTTACGAGCTGCTTTGGTTGCCAATTGCTTGCGTGGTGCTTTACCACCAGTCGATTTACGGGCTGTTTGTTTTGTACGAGCCATTTTTTTTTTCACTGCACTTATTTAATTTTCACCTTAACTGAAAAGTCACTGCACTAATATATTTTACCACACACTAATAATTTGTGCACAAGTAATAAAATACTTCAGAACGTTTCAAAAGTTCATATTATCGGGGTGGATGAAGTCTTAACTATATTCATGTGTTAGAAAGAGATGAAATTTTCTGTATATAGGTAAGTCACAATGTTAGTTGTTGACTTTTGTATAAATACACGTGCAATAACTTAGTTCTCCAGAAATCTATAGAGCGTGCAGTGTTCGGCTAGTAAAAGTGTTAAAGTGTTAAAAGTGTAAAAGTTAAAAATGACTGGTCGCGGCAAAGGTGGAAAAGGCTTGGGTAAAGGTGGTGCTAAGCGTCATCGTAAAGTTTTACGTGATAACATCCAGGGAATCACTAAGCCTGCTATTCGGCGTTTGGCTCGTCGTGGAGGTGTAAAACGTATATCTGGTTTGATATATGAAGAAACTCGTGGAGTCTTAAAAGTATTTTTAGAGAATGTTATCCGTGATGCAGTTACCTATACTGAACACGCTAAAAGGAAGACAGTTACAGCAATGGATGTTGTATATGCTTTGAAGAGACAAGGACGTACCTTGTATGGATTCGGCGGTTAAACAATTTTCCTATCAAATATAAAAAAAAAACAAAACGGTCCTTTTCAGGACCACGATATACAATTAAACGAAGATTCAAAATAATGATAAATTAACCGAAAAATAATAAATACATATCTAAAAGTAATTTTGTCACAATTCTTAATTTGCCTGTAGTTAGCATTCATTCCAATTTAATATTATTTATCAAATATCCAAATACATATGTATATATGTATATTGCATTCATATTATTTATGAGGAAGTATGTTGGAACGGAATATGAGTAAATATAAAAATTACATTGTCTACGGACCTATGTATGTATGGATGTATACATATACATATGTATGGTAAGTAAGTTTAGTATAAAATTATTACTAATATAGGATTTGAGTAGAAATTTATCCGACAATATATTAGCAAATTGTGAATTGATCGCATAAAACCGCTTTTTGTTTTCATACTATTATTTTACTTCATTTAAATTGAAATGTGACTTTTTCATGTATATACTCTTGATAGTTAATGAATAACAACACAAGGGCCCTAACAATAACCTCACGTTATTTTTTTATTTTTTATTTATATTTATTTCTTAATGAAAACATCTTATTACTTCTTTAGATCATTGCTAATATAAATTATTTTAAATTTGTAAAATAATTTTAAGGTTTGATTTAAAAATAATTGAGAAAATTAAATTTAAAGAGGAAATTTTGACTTTTATAGAGCAAAGTTTGGACAAAATTTCATTTTAAATGAAAAATATATACCGTAAAGAAATATGAGCATTAAAATATTAAAGCAACACATTTAGGCTATCAAACTGCGTATAAAATGGTTTCTTAAATTAAATATTTGATTTTTAGTAAATTAAATAAACTTAAAAGTTTGTCCGTTGGAGATGTTAAATTGCACTGGATCGTTCAATTTTGTTACTCATCTTTTCACCTCGCTTCTCAATTTAAGAAGGTATAGCAATTTAAAGGTATTACTTCATCTATAAATTAGTGCGTAAAGTGTGTATTTAATAAATACAAAATAAAAGTTTATAAAAGTGAAAATGTCTGAAGCAATTGCTGTTACGAATGTTAATTCTCCGGTAGCCGGATCTTCTGCTATTTCTGAGAAAAAAGTTGCTGCTAAAAAAGCTGTTAAGCCAAAAAAGCCTTCAGTCGCTCCTACTCATCCACCAACTCAACAAATGGTTGATGCATCAATTAAGAATTTAAAAGAACGTGGTGGCTCATCACTTTTAGCTATTAAAAAGTACATCAGTGCTACATACAAATGTGATGCTCAAAAATTAGCACCATTTATCAAGCGTTATTTGAAATCTGCTGTTACTAGTGGTAAATTAATTCAAACTAAAGGAAAGGGTGCATCTGGTTCTTTTAAATTATCAGTGGCTGCCAATAAATCAAGTAAATCTGGTGAAGGTAAATCGAAGTCAAAAGCGGTGAAATCCATTGAGAAGAAGCCCAAAAAGAAATCGGCAGATGGTGTGGCGTCAAAGAAGAAGGCAGCAGTTGGCGGTAAGAAAGCAAGTGGCGAAAAAAAAGTGAAGAAAACTGTTGCTAGCAAGAAAACAGCAGAGAAGAAAAAAAGTGAAAAGGCTAAAGCGAAGGATGCAAAAAAGACTGGATCTGTTAAAGCCAAACCAGCTAAAGCTAAATCGACTCCAAATAAAGCAAAGGCGTTAAAAGCAAAAACACCTAGTGTTAAAACCAAGAAAGCCGCGGTCAATAAAAAGCCAGTCGCCAAGAAAGCGCCATCTAAAAAGTAAAGCCCAGGTAAAAGAAAACCTTTTCAGGTCTACAAAAATGCTTTTTAACATATCGATCAAAAATGGATTTTTAGCAAGAACATTAAAATAATTTTAATTATTAAATGAATTGATGATGATTGTGCACATATGTATTATGTGTTTTCATATATATCATTCAATGTATACAATAAAAATTACATATCATGTTTATATCTATAATTACATTATTTAGACCAAATGAAAGTTCATAAATAAAAAATGTATACTACAAAAATTAGATATTTATTTTATTTCAATTTTCTTTACTTTTTTTTTGGCATAATTAAGATTTCTATACTAAATAGATTTGGAAAAAAAAAAAAATTTTGCGCCAAATTACTCTATATTGAATTTTATTATGATAGTATTACCAGTGCCATCTAAATGGCCAAAAGTAGTGGAAAAGCAGCAAAGATGTGTTTTATATCATAAATAATCTCTTTGTTAATTTATAAAATGAAAAAGTTATGCCTTTTTGCTATTTTTTTAATCATTTGTGAACTTGTAAATGTATTTAGTGATAAGCTTTGGTTGTTCACAGCATGATTCAATCAGGCAAAAGTCAGCAGTTTTCGCGATTAAAAATTTCAGGAGCGAACGCTCAAAAATCAACAATAGCAATTTCAAAAAAAAAGCCTTCTTTAAAATACTTTGAAAAACATAATTCTTATTTGATTTATATTTTTGTCTTTTTGTTATATCATAATAAATTTATTCAATTAGCTAATTATGAGCACATGTTTTTTCGTAGAAATTAAAAAAACATTTACAAACTTAAAATAAATATCTAATTGTATTTGTGAAATACATTTTTATATTTGCTTCAATGTAATTTTTAATTTAGATCATAAATCAACATACTTCTATACATTGAATATATATGAAAACAATTACATATGTGCAAATCATCCAATTCATTTAATACTTTTATTTTAATGTTCTTGCTAAAAATTCATATTTTTATAAATAATATTAGCCCTGAAAACTTAATTAACTAGCAGTTGCTTTAAAGTGCATTTTTTTAAGCTTTTATTTTATTACTTGACTAGGTCACAAATTTATTATTTGGAATAGCTTTTGTGAATTAATTTATGCATTGATCAAAGACAAGAATTTTCCTTTTTCTTTATCATTTAGTTTAAGTATATCTTCTTTTCAAAATTTAAAACCGTTTTTAAAATTTTCAATAATTTATGATGATAATTTAAAAGATGTTTTCGTAAATATGTATGTCGGTCAAAACAGCAGAAAATAACGCTTGATAAATGGTGAATTTTTAGCTACATTTGTGTATAATAGCTAAAATGATTTGAAAGTAATATGCATCAAAATTTGTGAGTTTCATGACATTTACAAGCGACTGAAGTGAAGAATTAAATAAAGTTTTTTGCTCAGAAATAGCAAAATTTGCCAGAATATTCAAGCTGTGTACCAAAATCCATATTTTCACTTTTATAAACTTTTATTTTGTCGTTTTTATTAAATACAACTTTACGTCCTAATTTATAGATGAAGTAATTTTTATATTGCTATACCTTCTTAAATTGAAGCAGGTGAAAAGATGATAACAAAATTACTTTATACAATATACAAACTAATATTTTAAAAATCAAATATTTAATTTAAGAAACTTACGTTTATTCGAGAATATTTTAATGATACACGGTATCAAAATGAAATTTACTGCTCTATTTCAAAATTTTTGTCTTTAAATTTAATTTTCTCAATTATTTTGGCTCTAAATTATTTTGTCTTTAAAATAATTTATGGTTGGTCATCTAAGGTTGTTTTCATTAAGAAATAAATATAATAAAAAAATAAAAATTTAAAATTTGTGCGTTATTCATTAACTATGAAATAAAGAAAAAGTCACATTTCAATTTAAATGAAGTGAATAATAGTATGAAAACTGAATTGGCCTTGCGATCAATTCACGAATTCTGCCAATAATTGTTAAATTTCTTCAAATCTATATTAGTAATAATTTTATACTAAACTTACTTACCATACATATGTATATGTATACATCCATATATACATAGGTTAGACATGGACTCACAATTGTTCCAACATAAATAAATAATATGAATGCAATATCCATATATACATATGTATTTGGATATTTGATAAATAATATTAAATTGGAATGAATGCTAATACAGGCAAATTAAGAATTATGACAAAATTCTCTTTAGATTGTATTTATTATTTTTCGGTTAATTTATCATTATTTTGAATCTTCGTTTAATTGTAAAATACGGGTGGTTTTGAAAAGGAGCCGTAATCCATACAAGGTCTAAAAGCATATACACATCCATTATATAATTTCCTTTTAGCGTGTTCAGTATAGGAAATGCATCAGATAACATTCTCAAAAAATACTATTTAAAACATATATCAAACCAGATATACGTTTTACACCTCCACGACGAGCCAAACCAGGCTTAAACATGTTATCACGTAAAATACGATGACGCTTAGCACCACCTTTAAAGTGACCTTTGCCGCGACCAGTCATTTTAACTTTTACACTTTTAAAGTTATTTTTCTTACGTATTTATACAAAAGTGACATTGGTATAAAGAAACCTACACATGTTATCGATAATATGAACCTTTACACCATTTGAAATCACTCCAGTCAGAAAATTGCCATTGGCAACCAACGTTTTAACATCGCCCCGGTAATTGCATTCGTCGTTACCAAAAAAGTACTGAATTATTAAGATTTGCCATTAAAACTCAAAACAGATTTACGTTTCCAAAGTTCTGCTGTTATGGCTCTACAGGAAGCAAGTGAAGCATATTTGGTTGGTCTGTTTGAGGATACAAATTTGTGCGCCATTCATGCAAAGCGTGTCACAATTTTCCTATTCGTGGAGAACGTGCTTAATTGATTTGAAGAAGATAAATATCCAAACGGTCCTTTTCAGGACCACAATTGCTCAACGAAAGATCAAAATTTTACATATAATGATAAAAATAAATACTTAAACGGTCCTTTTCAGGACCACAATTTCTCAGCAAAAGATTAAAACTTTAAATCTTATGATATACTATGTATATGCTGTAGATAGAAATTAATTTACAAATTAAATTCCGAATAGAATCCACGGAACCTGTACATGTATACCACCAAGTTTTTTTCGCTACGAGTATTATCTACCTACTGTATTATACCGTACGCTGTCTCTCCAGATGACTTTACTTATACATTCATGAGTATGAATCTAATATTTGTTGTTGTTGTTATATGTGTATCGTATGCAACCAGTTTTATATAACGAATCAAGTTTTTTTTTTTGAAAGTAATATCAACCTCTTTGAATATAAAAGTTTGTCGTCCTGAAAAGGACGGTTTTATTCTTTTTTTTAGATAATATGTCTCTCCGAGATAGAAATTTATGCTTTTTTCTCAGTCTTCTTTGGTAAAAGTACAGCTTGAATATTTGGCAAAACACCACCTTGAGCAATAGTGACTCCAGATAATAGTTTATTCAATTCTTCATCATTACGGATGGCCAATTGTAAATGTCTTGGAATAATTCTTGTCTTTTTGTTATCACGGGCAGCATTACCAGCCAATTCAAGAACTTCAGCTGCCAAATATTCCATAACAGCAGCTAAATATACGGGAGCACCAGCACCAACACGTTCAGCATAATTGCCTTTGCGCAACAAACGGTGTATACGACCGACAGGAAATTGAAGACCAGCACGATTTGAACGCGACTTTGCCTTGCCCTTCACTTTACCACCTTTACCACGTCCAGACATTTTTAAATATAATTTAGTTAACACACGAAAAGGAAATATGAATCACTACAAGCTTGCACAATGTACACTGCACAATGTACACTGCACAATTCACTCACTTTATATAAATTCCTCCAACATACTAACGCTGCTTATATACTTTTTCATTTCACAGTTAAGGTGTATTGACATAACTTCGTGACTCGTCATCTTCACGTGCACCTTTAATCGACTTCGCGAATACTTTATATGAAAAAATGTACTTTAAAGCAACTGCTTTATTGTGAGTATAAAATTTATTTCGCAAAGTGTTAGTGAAAAAGTAAAGTGAGAAAAAACATGCCTCCTAAAACTAGTGGAAAAGCAGCAAAGAAGGCTGGTAAGGCCCAAAAAAATATTACTAAAAACGACAAGAAGAAGAAGCGCAAGAGGAAGGAAAGTTATGCTATTTACATTTATAAAGTGTTGAAGCAAGTACATCCTGATACTGGTATTTCATCAAAAGCCATGAGTATCATGAACAGTTTTGTAAATGATATTTTTGAGCGTATCGCTGCCGAAGCATCGCGTTTAGCTCATTACAATAAACGTTCAACTATCACTAGTCGCGAAATCCAAACTGCTGTACGTTTACTTTTGCCTGGTGAATTAGCCAAACATGCTGTGAGCGAAGGTACCAAAGCTGTCACTAAATACACAAGTTCCAAGTAATTTGTTCAAATGATTAAAAAAAAAATAGCAAAAAGGCCCTTTTCAGGGCCACAACATATAAATAACAAAGAGATAATTTATGAGTATACAAACACAGTATATGTACTAGTAGATTTGGCCATGCGTTACTGTGGCACTGGTAATACTATCATAATAAACTATTCAATATAGAGTAAGCGTGGGCACATGTTTTTTTTTGCAAATCTATTTAGTATAGGGTAATCTTAATTATGCCAGCAGCTGTGAAATTCCAAAGAAAATAAAATAAAATAAATATCTAATTGTCACCCTTTGTAAACGTACATTTTTTATTTATGAACTGTTTTACTTATAATGTAATTGAGATATAAACATGATATGTAATTTTTATTGTATACATTGAATGATATATATGAAAACACATAATACATATGTGCACAATCATCATCAATTCATTTAATAATTAAAATTATTTTAATGTTCTTGCTAAAAATCCATTTTTGATCGATATGTTAAACATTTTTGTAGCCCTGAAAAGGGCTTATTTTATTTCTTATTTGCCACATAGTTTTTTTCTTTTACCTGGGCTTTACTTTTTAGATGGCGCTTTCTTGGCGACTGGCTTTTTATTGACCGCGGCTTTCTTGGTTTTAACACTAGGTGTTTTTGCTTTTAACGCCTTTGCTTTATTTGGAGTCGATTTAGCTTTAGCTGGTTTGGCTTTAACAGATCCAGTCTTTTTTGCATCCTTCGCTTTAGCCTTTTCACTTTTTTCTTCTCTGCTGTTTTCTTGCTAGCAACAGTTTTCTTCACTTTTTTTTCGCCACTTGCTTTCTTACCGCCAACTGCTGCCTTCTTCTTTGACGACCACGTTCTTTTAAATTCTTAATTGATGCATCAACCATTTGTTGAGTTGGTGGATGAGTAGGAGCGACTGAAGGCTTTTTTGGCTTAACAGCTTTTTTAGCAGCAACTTTTTTCTCAGAAATAGCAGAAGATCCGGCTACCGGAGAATTAACATTCGTAACAGCAATTGCTTCAGACATTTTCACTTTTATAAACTTTTATTTTGTATTTATTAAATACACACTTTACGCACTAATTTATAGATGAAGTAATACCTTTAAATTGCTATACCTTCTTAAATTGAGAAGCGAGGTGAAAAGATGAGTAACAAAATTGAACGATCCAGTGCAATTTAACATCTCCAACGGACAAACTTTTAAGTTTATTTAATTTACTAAAAATCAAATATTTAATTTAAGAAACCATTTTATACGCAGTTTGATAGCCTAAATGTGTTGCTTTAATATTTTAATGCTCATATTTCTTTACGGTATATATTTTTCATTTAAAATGAAATTTTGTCCAAACTTTGCTCTATAAAAGTCAAAATTTCCCTCTTTAAATTTAATTTTCTCAATTATTTTTAAATCAAACCTTAAAATTATTTTACAAATTTAAAATAATTTATATTAGCAATGATCTAAAGAAGTAATAAGATGTTTTCATTAAGAAATAAATATAAATAAAAAATAAAAAAATAACGTGAGGTTATTGTTAGGGCCCTTGTGTTGTTATTCATTAACTATCAAGAGTATATACATGAAAAAGTCACATTTCAATTTAAATGAAGTAAAATAATAGTATGAAAACAAAAAGCGGTTTTATGCGATCAATTCACAATTTGCTAATATATTGTCGGATAAATTTCTACTCAAATCCTATATTAGTAATAATTTTATACTAAACTTACTTACCATACATATGTATATGTATACATCCATACATACATAGGTCCGTAGACAATGTAATTTTTATATTTACTCATATTCCGTTCCAACATACTTCCTCATAAATAATATGAATGCAATATACATATATACATATGTATTTGGATATTTGATAAATAATATTAAATTGGAATGAATGCTAACTACAGGCAAATTGTTTTTTTTTTATATTTGATAGGAAAATTGTTTAACCGCCGAATCCATACAAGGTACGTCCTTGTCTCTTCAAAGCATATACAACATCCATTGCTGTAACTGTCTTCCTTTTAGCGTGTTCAGTATAGGTAACTGCATCACGGATAACATTCTCTAAAAATACTTTTAAGACTCCACGAGTTTCTTCATATATCAAACCAGATATACGTTTTACACCTCCACGACGAGCCAAACGCCGAATAGCAGGCTTAGTGATTCCCTGGATGTTATCACGTAAAACTTTACGATGACGCTTAGCACCACCTTTACCCAAGCCTTTTCCACCTTTGCCGCGACCAGTCATTTTTAACTTTTACACTTTTAACACTTTAACACTTTTACTAGCCGAACACTGCACGCTCTATAGATTTCTGGAGAACTAAGTTATTGCACGTGTATTTATACAAAAGTCAAAAACTAACATTGTGACTTACCTATATACAGAAAATTTCATCTCTTTCTAACACATGAATATAGTTAAGACTTCATCCACCCCGATAATATGAACTTTTGAAGTAATATGAACGTTCTGAAGTATTTTATTACTTGTGCACAAATTATTAGTGTGTGGTAAAATATATTAGTGCAGTGACTTTTCAGTTAAGGTGAAAATTAAATAAGTGCAGTGAAAAAAAATGGCTCGTACAAAACAAACAGCCCGTAAATCGACTGGTGGTAAAGCACCACGCAAGCAATTGGCAACCAAAGCAGCTCGTAAAAGTGCTCCGGCAACTGGTGGTGTAAAGAAACCTCATCGTTATCGCCCCGGTACAGTTGCATTACGAGAAATTCGTCGTTACCAAAAAAGTACTGAATTATTAATCCGAAAATTGCCATTCCAACGTTTGGTTCGAGAAATTGCTCAAGATTTCAAAACAGATTTACGTTTCCAAAGTTCTGCTGTTATGGCTCTACAGGAAGCAAGTGAAGCATATTTGGTTGGTCTGTTTGAGGATACAAATTTGTGCGCCATTCATGCAAAGCGTGTCACAATTATGCCAAAAGATATTCAATTGGCCAGACGTATTCGTGGAGAACGTGCTTAATTGATTTGAAGAAGATAAATATCCAAACGGTCCTTTTCAGGACCACAATTGCTCAACGAAAGATCAAAATTTTACATATAATGATAAAAATAAATACTTAAACGGTCCTTTTCGACGGTTTTGAAAAGGACGGTTTTATTTTTTTTTTTAGATAATATGTCTCTCCGAGATAGAAATTTATGCTTTTTCTCAGTCTTCTTTGGTAAAAGTACAGCTTGAATATTTGGCAAAACACCACCTTGAGCAATAGTGACTCCAGATAATAGTTTATTCAATTCTTCATCATTACGGATGGCCAATTGTAAATGTCTTGGAATAATTCTTGTCTTTTGTTATCACGGGCAGCATTACCAGCCAAAAGAACTTCAGCTGCCAAATATTAACAGCAGCTAAATATACGGGAGCACCAGCACCAACACGTTCAGCATAATTGCCTTTGCGCAACAAACGGTGTATACGACCGACAGGAAATTGAAGACCAGCACGATTTGAACGCGACTTTGCCTTGCCCTTCACTTTACCACCTTTACCACGTCCAGACATTTTTAAATATAATTTAGTTAACATTCAAAAGGGTTTTCACCGCTTTGACTTCGATTTCCCCCCCAGATTTTCTTTAACGCCATATAAAAAGGAACCCGTGCACCCCTTTTTTTGAAATTAATTCCCTGTAACACGATTTCAAATAACGCGATAAATGGTGCTTTTTTTGACATCCAAATTTTTATAAGCCGATTTTTTTTAATAGCAAAGTGATGACCACCATTCTTTTTTTTTAAGGCCCAAACCATTTTTATTGGTGGATGAAACGACTGAAAGGGGGCTTTGTGGAATTTTCCAAATAGCAGAAATCCCTACCAGA